>NC_136902.1:31789961-31846173 GCF_949606895.1 Notothenia rossii | reverse complement strand
CCTCCATGCTTCCCTGGTGGGAGGGACTAAACGCAGGGAAACAACGCAAGTGAGGGACGTAAGGATTTCATTTAACCGAAGTGAAATGCAGCCAAAGTCATTCAAACTAGCTGCACCTTTACCAGCTTTGATAAAAACTGTAATGTATCAATAATTATAATCAAAACATATCATATATATTTTTCTGAAATGGGCCACACTTCCTATTGAGTACTTTTACTTTGATGCAAATTCTTTGTACTTTTACTTGATTGCACAAATTGTACTTGTTACAGAGTATTCGTAAACTCTGGTGCTTCTTCTTTTACTCAACAAGATCGGACTAATTCTTCTACCTCTGCCACTGACCTTTAACTATATGGGAGAGCTTCCTCCATTTTCTTCCCAGCAGCCAAACACGGTAGCTTAAAGTCGACACTCCTCCAGAAAAAAATCCCCAGGGTCGCGAGCTATAACTCCCACTGCCTCCCTTCCTCTGGATTAACTCTCTAGCTGCTCCAATGATTTGGACACTCATTGATACTCCCTACGCTCCTCTTTCTATACACCTCCAATGTATCCTCCGACTACACCACCACGCATTTCTCTGTCTTTCTTTTCTGCTAGCTGCTTGTATGTTTTGACGCGGCCAAAAAGCACTGTTGGTGTAGACGAGAATGGGGGCAAAGGGCCAACAAGGTGAAACCTGAAAGTTAATGGTTAACCTGATAATTGGGGTCAGCAGGGCAAGGGCAAACTCCACAAATATAGCACACTGACATGAGGAAAGACTTTAGGGAATGGAAGGAGGGGGGAGAGATTTAGAGTGGAATGGACACAATGTAAAAAGTTTAGACCAAGAAAATGTTAAAGATAAAGATTTAAAAAAGGAAGGAAGTAAAGAGAAAGGAAACAAGGAAAGAAGAGTGAAATTAGGACGTAAAAGAAAACAAAAGCAAAAGAAAGAATGCTTCCCTAACTATAAGTGAAGCTGACATATAGTTACCTCTGTGCAAACACACTACACTGTGATGCAAATCAAGGGAGCGTTGATTGAAAGGTTATTAAAGTTCATTAAAAGTGATGCCAGCATTGTTTTACAACCCCTAATTCCGTTAATGTCTCATGAATGTTACATTTGAAAAATGAGACATCGACATAATGGTTCAATTCAGACGCTTGGATGCAAATGGAGGGCTTTGATGTTGCAATTATTACAGCCATTTTGACAGAAGCTGTGTCCAGGACCAATTATTGGAGCCAGAAGTAAGTGCCAGTTTATAATAACTGGTAATAAAACTGAAGTCATCCTTAGTTAAATATCAACTTGAAAACAATGTGATGAAAAGCTTGGTTGGAATTTTTTATTGCAATCTCTTGAATATTTTTTGCAGTATTGAGATAATCACTATTTATTACGGTTATTCATTATTTGAAGGGACTACATTGTTTGTGCTTTCACATTTCTATTTAAATAAACAGCACTGCTTTCACTTTCATATTTTTACTAAATTCCTGCTAATTTATAAATCATGCATCAAACAAGATCTTATTCACAGTGCATCTCCGAGATGCAAAATATAAATTAAATTGTTGCGAAACGATGAATAAATAATCTATAATCCAGGGCTGTAGTCGAATATCCGAATATTCGTTCGAGGGAGTACTATTCGGGTTTCAATTTTGTTATTCGGATATTTTTATTTTATTTATTTTTTCGTTTTTGATTGTATTGAGTTTAACCATAAAGTTTATCGTTTACTTTCTCCATCTTTATATGTAGATATGACTTTTCTCCATTAATCTCCGTCACGTTGTTTCCATAGCAACAACAACTTCCTGTCAACAGCGCTAACTCTCCTTCAAAATAAAAGTATGTCCATACAAAATAGGAAGCCGAGCCAAATTACACTTAAGACATACAACTGCAACGAAAGTAACAAACACAATGCAATATCCTTTTCAATTTCAAAGAACACAAATTGCGTTGTATACATTAAAAAATAACTATAAAACAACAATACTGTAGAATAACAAAATGAATGCCGTGAAAAAAACGAAATACACATGTTGAAGCGGTTTGCTGCTGATTACTTGGCATCCATAACATGCCAACATGAGACTACTACTGACAAGGTGGGGTTTCCCAAGGTCACCATCAAAGCCATATTACCTGAATTATAAGGTGCATGACAGATCTGGTGACTACTTTAGGTCGGTGAAACCGGCCTAAGCTAAGGGTGCAGGCCACATGACATTGGAATGCTATAGGGCAGGGGTGGTGAAACTCCGGCCCCCGGGCCGTATACGGCCCGCGAGACAATTTGATACGGCCCTCGAGGTAACACACGCAAAAGAGAACAAATTAAGAAATCTAGACCGCAAAATAATTAAACAAGCGAGTGCCTGTTTTTCCTGGCCAAGGTCAGGGTCCTTGAACACAACACGAGCCTAACGTGTCATCACGTGGAATATGTCTCGTCCGACCGGGGTTTAGAGCTGCCGGAGAGCACCAGGACGTCGCTCCGGGCCGGGACTTCACAAATGTCAGTACCCATAAGGAGCCGTACACATGCCGCAGTTTTTTGTGTGGCTGTGTCTTTAGTTGAAAGCCCAGTGGTGATCTATTCATCTGTCATACTGATCATACAGTCAATAACTTTGTTGTTATTAGCATCTGGTTAGCTAGCTATGCTAACGAATATAAGAAGCTTTTTCTCCAACCAGTGAGGTAAACGCACATCTTTAAATGATCATTAGTTATAAAAAAAATAAGAGAATAAAGTAAACAGGTATAAAATACTATATGACAGTAAAAAAAAGTTGTTATTAATAAACAAGAATACAGTTTGAAAGGGGAGTGATTTGTAAAATATCCATAAAGAAAAATAAAATCTGCTTACAGTTCTGTTTCATATGGGTGTTTAGAGATGTATCCATAGATCTCCTAATGTTGCTCTCACAGTGCACCAAATTGATGCTTTTAACTTCAACATTTAAAAAAAAAATCTTCCCGAGGGAACATGGTTAGGCTAAAGTATAAACTGCAAAATGTTTTGTTAACCCTAAGTAGGTCATTTTTATTCCTCCTCCATCAAACTAGATTCACACCTGTGTTACCTGGGCTTCCTGACTGTCAAAATGACCCTGCAACCCGTGAAGACTGGAGTCCAATTGATCACTTTACCCAATACATCGACATTAAAGTCTTTGAAGATTTGGCAGCATTCACCAATCAAAGAGAGTTACAAACTAGAGGAGTGTCTCTGCATACAACTCCTGAAGAAATTAAGATCTTCTTCGGCATGTCAGTCCACAGGCCTGCCTAGGCTATCCAAGAATGAAAATGTTTTGGGCCAAAAAAACAAAAGTGCCAATAATAAGCAGCAAAATGTCAAGGGATAGGTTCTTCAAGCTGAGAAGCTCATTCAAGATGGTTGATGACTTGGCTGTAACGGAGGAAGCAAAGAAGGCCGATATTCTTTGGAGAGTCAGGCCATTACTTGACCGTGTGAGGCAAGGCTGTCTCAGTCTTCCAAAAACACAAAAAGGTCTGCATCGATGAGCAAATCATCCCATTCACAGGCCGCTGTCCAGTCAGGCAACACGTTCCAGGCAAGCCAAACCCCACTGGCCTAAAGGTCTTTGTGCTTGCTTCTCCAAATGGTCAGATGCTGGATTTTGAGGTGCACCAGGGGAAAAACACATTCAGGGAGCAAAGATTGGGTGTTTCAGCAGCATCAGTCCTACGAATGGTTGAAACTGTTCCCACAGTAATTCTTATATTTTTTGACCGATACTTCACAACGATTGATCTCATGGATGAATTGCTGGCAAAAGGCCTTCCAGCAACTGGAACCATAATGAAAAACAGAGTCCCAAAAACATGCCAGCTGCCAGGAGACAAACAGTTGCAAAAAGAGGGGAGAGGAGCATCAGTGTAAGTGATTAGAAACAGTCCTGAGCTAGCCATCACAAAATGGTTCGATAACAAACCAGTGCTGATGGCTTCCACTGTACATGGCAAAGAACCCCAAGACATCTGCACCAGATGGTCCAAAAAAGAAAAAGTTCACCTTCAGGTGTGGCCTGCAGTGATCAGGGAGTACAATGACAACATGGGTGGCGTGGACCTATGTGACCGCATGCTAAGCTTCTATCGCATGTCAAACCGGACCAAGAAATTGACATCGCGAGTGATTACTCACTTCTTTGATGTTGCCATTACAAACTCCTGGATCCAGTACAAGTCTGACAGCAAAGCGCTTAGTCGTCCAGCCAAGAACACCAAACAGTACCTGGACTTCAAATTACACTTGGCTGAAGAGCTGATGGATAGTTCAGAACTGGCTGACAGCGCTGAAGACGGTGAAGAAGGGTATGAGCCACCAACCAAAAAGAGGATCCCACAACCAGAGCGATCTCTGCGCATTCAAGGAGCCAGGCACATGCCACAGATGATGGATATCAAGAGTGCAGAAAGATGCAGAAAACAGGGGTGCAAAGGCAAGACGTTCATGAGGTGTACCAAATGCAAGATGTTTCTCTGCATTACGAAACAGAAAACATGCTTCCAGGAGTATCATCGCTAAAAATGCAAGGAAGAAATTAAGAACAATGAAGAATGAGGAAGGAAACATACTCAAGGGGGACCTATCAAATGATATGGACATTTTAGGATGAATTGTTGTTGAGCTGTAGCCTAGTTTGGGCAGTGTTCCATGTGTTGTCAACAAATGAATTAGTTTTAAACTTTTGATCGCTATCGACAATGTTCATTGATCAGACTTTTATTTTGAAAGCAGTTACTGCAATGTTCAGACCCATTTATTTATTTTTAAATAAAGGTGAATGCATTATTATCACTCTACAAGCATAATCTGTTACTAACACTAACATGGTCCCGACGTCCTATACAGTGGACGTACTGTAAAGTTAAAAAATAAAGATCTATTAAAAAAAGTCTAAATTGCAAGATGTTGTTTTTACCCTAAATAGGTAGGAAATCACAAAAAAAAGGAAATTGGAAGACACTTTTTTTCCTCGGGTCCCATGAAACTTCAACTTAAAAATCTATCTACAGTACATGGTTATTCATTCATTGACTTTTTAGCACATTAACCTACATGGGCTGACATTTAAAAGGATTAAGTCTTTATTTTTTAAATATATGGTTACTTTCCTTCATGGATTTACCATTATGGTGTTGTAAACATTTTCTGCGCGAACATGCAGCAAAGTCCACAGATCAAGAGTCCCAGTGATTTCATCACCTCGCTGCAGCCCAAAAACCTTTTTTCAAGTAAAAGAAAAAAGTGAGGCCTTTTTTGCCCTCTGCCAAAATCCCCATGTCACAGGAAAAAAAGGCAAGAGGCCAAAGCCAACATATTAGCTCATTGAAATGTAAGGTGCTTCATGTGGCCAGACAGCACTAAGAGGGAACTTAACTGGAATTGGAAACATTATCATCAGGAAATAGTTTCCTTTGACTATTATTAAATGATTATTGCTCCATTAAGCTGAGGTTTTGTGGCAGACCGAAAGTATCTGAAAATGTAGTCTGCTACTCTTCTACGACAGCCTACAGCGCACAGAAAAGCATCTCTTGCTGTTTACTTATTTGAAGAAACATCATTCAAGGAAATAAAACATTCTGTTCTCTGTAGGCAAAGGTGTGTCAGCAGTGTAGAGCTAGAACCAGTCATCTTGTGGTTGTATTAAACCTTACCGATATTGAAACAAACAGAAACTGAACTAAAGTTTTTCGGGATAAATTGAAATATATAACTAGAGACCATATTAGAACAAAAGTCTTGATGGTAAATCGGGCCACTGCCATCATTGGGGGGGGGGACAATGGCTCCGTTCCAACTTCCTAATAGCGAAGTCTTGTTCATTTGGAGAATTACTTTACAGTAATTCAGCTATTAAAACCAGGAAAAGGAATCACTTACACTAAAAGCCCTCCTTCCTACCCTCTACTTCCTGTTCCCTTGCTCCAATCACACCTGAGCTAGCTTCACAATATATTTTGTATTAGGACTAACTATGAGCATTTGAATGCCTGTTTTGAGCGTGGACATTTGAGAATGTGCATTTTTGTAGGAGCCACTAACTGCGAAAAGAACAGGATAAGCCCGCCTGGAATGCAACTCTAGTTCATAGCCGACTTCATCCTCTGCAAAGCCAGAAAGTTGATTCCTTTGAGTCACGATTCTCATGTTATGTCACGATTCTCATGTTATGTCACGTTTATAGTTTTGTAGGTTTGGGTGTTTTTGCTGTTTTCCATGTCATGTTTTCCTTTGGGTTATTGTCTTGTCATTAGTTTCCCTGGTGTGTCTAATTGTCTGATTATGTTCACCTGGGCCCCTGTGTTTTCTCCTCCCTCCTCACCTGTGTCTTGTTGTGTGATTGAGTCTTGTGTGTATTTAAGTTCTGGATTGTCTGTCTGTCTTGGTCGGTTCGTCTTGTTCCATGACTAGTTCTGCGGTGAGTGTTCTGTTTTGTCATTGTGTATATATATATATATATATATATATATATATATATATATATATATATATATATATATCATAGCCTTGAAATAAAGGAATTTTCAGTTTATCTGCATTTGGGTCCTGCTTGTTCCACAAACCGTGACACTTTGTGTTTCATTTGCACACGTTTAACGGGAACAGGCGGGGGGTTGAGTAGAAAAAGACAACCACAAATGGTGTCAAACTTGGTATTATGTCACAACTCAATTTTTGTCTTATGTGTTTTTTATGTAGCTGTCTGAAATTAAAGACTGCAGTTAATTCCCGTAAAAGTCTCACGTGTAGTTCAACGACATGAAATACGTCAGTAAATAAATACCCCACTGATGAACGTCTGAAGCTTTTACGTGTCTTAAAAAAGCGAGTTTCTAACATCTGACTTAATGACACTGCTTAATGTCATCAGGCCAACACAAGTCCGACTTTAGCTTAGTACTGTTTACGTGAAGTCATGTATTTGGTTTGAAGCATTACATTAGCTAGGTTTTTACAATAAGTTTATGGTTATTTTTTAAGCATCTATTTATTAACACCTGCTCATTTTTTAGTTTGTAAAATGTGTAAATATGTACAACTACATTTAATTTAACCAGTGCCTTCTCTTTGCTGCTACTACTGCTTTTATCACTCAGGGCTCGACATTAAGGACTGACGATGGCCCGGGGCCATCTAGTATTTAGCTCGGGCAATGAAGCCTCACCTGCTGGTTGCCCGATCGGGCAATCTATTATGCCAGTATCATGCAGCTCGCGAATCAAGTAATGAGTGACCCGACAGTAAAACTAAACATATCTATAACTAGTTTAGGTAGTTTGAGAGGTAATTTAAATAGCTACGTGTGATATTCTAACCTGAAGTGTGTGTTTTGTTCCGCTCACCGCTGCATGTGATCATGCAGAGCTGTGTGTCGACTCGTCAGCAGCAGCTGATCTCTCTCTCCCGTCAGATTAGGACTTCACTCGCGTTTATGTCCACATCGATCAGATCCAGCTAGTTCTAGCTAATGATATGACTACCTGCTTATTAAAAGACACCTAAACAATAAGTGTCGCTATGCAACCGGGTGAGGCCACAAAGTATAGCGCAGCATTATGCATTTGTTTACATGCCCACCGGAACCCCGAGGCATTACCAACCGATCAACGCACAATCAACCCATACAGGACATCTCTTTCTCCACATTACGTGTTAGACACATAGGTTAGACATTAGAATTGACTATTCTTGTCTGTCACATACTCTTCTTGTCTGTTACATAAGTGGCGCAACTGAAGCGGTATTGCGCTAAAGGGAAATTATTTTGACCGAAGAGATTTAGATTTGCCGGCTAACGGGAACTCTGACGTCGCCATTTTGTGTGCTTCGCGGATGCGCTCGGCTCCTCTCGACTGCTGCTCGGGTCTGCTCGGTCAGCTTCCGGATGAGGAGGCATTCGTTCGACCAACTTACAGTAGATAACATTACAAACATTTTTAACAGGGGCCATAATAGTGTAAATAATGTTTGTTTTGGCAGTTACAACTGAATGTAATGTTTTCTACTTTTTTACATCTGGGAAGGCATTTGCCTTCATCAGATGGAAAGTGTCTTGACCAACAACTGAAGTATTTCTTATAGCTATGCAGGGCATGCAAGCGAGCAAACACAAACAAGAACAAACAAATAAGTGAAGAATAAAATTGGAATTGTACAATATAATATTGTGGTGGTTCATCTTATAATTCAGTCTAGAGATTGCACCAGACAGCATCTAAGACCTGCAAAAATCTAAATGTTCTAGGGGGAGGCCCCCCAAACCCTTCGTGCGTCATTTCGTCCGCGCACATTTTTCAGGGCAATCTCTATTGGGCTCAGGGCCATCTGTAAATTAGCTTAGATGGCCCACAGTGACAGTGCAATGTCATGCACTGTCACTGCTTTTATTTATATGTTCCTGTTTCTATTACTGCACCGAGAGGGGCCTACGAAGTGTTGCTGTACCAAAGTGTAGTGACAATAAAGACATTCTGATTCTTATTCTGATTTAAACGTGTTGGTAGAATTTACACTTCAACTATTTTAAAAGTTGCAAAACGTGTCATCAGGCATCACACAAAGGTGTGTTTGGCACAGAAGGAAACGCAGAAACCCAATTGGCTTGTTTGTTGAGGTGGCGCTTCTGATGCTAATTTCCGAGTCAACATCACTGCACCACTCTATAGCAACATTAAGCCTAGTTATCAGTTTATCTTGTACCTCAGTATTGTGCTGGGGGACTCCTCCCTGTTTGTCTAGACTGCCAAGTATGCAGGTGTAAACCAATACAGCCCCCACGCCCCCTGCACCAACATACACACACACAAAGTTGACATTTAAACTTCCCTGGAATTTGAAGTGCAACTGCATGCTTTAAGCAAGATTTACATAAGTTAAACCAATATTCAGTTCAACAAGAAAACAAACAAATATGTTATGCAGTGTTATCGCTTAGTTGTTAGCGCACCGCCTCATAAAAACCAGGTGATTATGATAAGGGCCATATTTCAGGGCCAGGGCGAGGATTAGAATATAATAAAGTGAAGTGATGGACCTTGAGTCTGTGATTGAAAACTCTTGACTCGTTCTCATTCGTTGACGTGGCTTTGCAGGCTCTTTAAAAGCAGAGGAGCTGTTAAGCAGAAGGGCTTGGCACTCAAGCAAAAGGGCCTCTTACTGGAGGAGAAGAGCCCTTTCAAGATAATAGGGTGTTATTTATAAGATAGTAGGGAGCTGCTGTAAATCGTAATTTCAGCTGATAGCAGAACCAGACAGCCCAGAAACTGCAACAATGTGTGGTTGTTTAAGTTCAGGCTTTTTTTAACAGGCACCAGATACTCTAAATGTAGTGTTCAATACAGTATGTAAAAAAAAATGTAGGCTCAACATTTGTTCAAGTTAAACCATCATAGGAATTGTGATTAAAACATTGAAAATCAAACAAAACAATGCTGGTCTGTGGTTAAAAATGTAAAATTGATGTGTAAAAAGTATACTACTGCAGTTTATTTAATAATAATAAATTTATTATTATAATAATTATATTTTGACATTTAACATAAAGCCTCCAGCTAAGAAGTCACATTTTCACTTGTTTCTTTGATTGTTTCTCTGACCATTTGTCGGCAGGATACGGAAAAAAACACACTGGCCAGATCTTCTTGAAGCTTTGTTGAAGTATGTAGAACCAATTGCATTTTGGATTGCTAGATATACACATTTGTTTTCGCTTTCAATAGCAATGGAATATAGAGGGTTGGCCATGGTGGAATTCTATGTGTTCAAGGTGCCCTTTTTAGTCTATTTATGTATTAAACTGTAATTGTCTGGTGAGTCAGACAGGCGAGGGCACAGAAAATGAGTCATGTTAAAATGGCACGGAAATTAATAGCTGCATTACATCTGTCTTCTTGAAAGGAAAAATTGAAAAAAACAAAACATAAAAAGAACTCATTTGAGGTAACCGCATCCCAATCCAAACACTATAAGCTGATCAAGAAAAACAAAGATGTTTTGCTAAAGAACTATGTGATGCTAAGAATCGTTATGACTATGAGCCTGAACTTGGTCTGATGTTGAAATGTGTGTGTTCTCTGGAGAAATCCAGAATAATTGATAGTATTAGTGCCAACGGAAACGTAGTACTACAGATAACGGATGAATGCCGCTCTCTACAATGGCTTCCACTGTGAGCGGCTGGCACACAATCTTATACGAGTCATGGCGGGAGAGAAGTGGTTACAGTGCAGCGGCCAGGCTAGAGATTAGCCGCCGTGATAAAAAGTAGAAACTCTCACAGGCAGATTAGCAGAGTGAAAATGGCTTCTTGAAGGAGACCCAAACAGAGACATGAGCTCTCACTCAAACGCTGATTATCCAATTCAATGTCATGCCATTTGTCTTCAGATTCAGTTTAATGCGGTTTGCCGCAAATCTATTACTTCTCTAATATGTCAATCAACACAGTTAAACAAAGTTATTACACATATAATATTCCCTTCCCTTTCAAATGAAACTACTGAGACATATTTATGTTCACAAGAAACCACTAGTTATTAGGCCTGGGAAATATATTATGGATATAATATTGATATTGTGTCGTCTTTTCCTGTTTTTCTAAGGCTGCAAGACAGTACAAATGATGTACATTTCTGAATGTACCACACTGTTATGGCAGTTATATTCTGCCATTACCCTCTTAGTCTATAAATCCACATTTCTATTGATCAACATTTTCATTATTAATGGACAACCCTATAATATCATTACTATAATAGAGTTATTTGGTTAGAACAAATGGTGATACATTATTTTCTTAAGCTATAGAAAAATTATTTAGCTATAGTACCCTTCATAGAATATGAAAATGAAAAATCTAGCACCTGCAAGAGTTTTTTGTACTTTTCCCGATGCCAGCTCTACCCTAGACCGTTAGGTTGTATACAGACTATGTTTCATTGATGCCTTCCTCACTCAGCTGTTGATTGAGTAGCACCTGTTGGGGCAGGGCAGCTTGCATCTTATCAGTACATGGATGTTGATGACCTTCATGGGTGAGCTCGGAAACCTGAGCAGACCAGTGCAGCTTAGAACAGACATGGTGTCCACTTCAATTTGGCACACAAAAAAAGCACATGTTGCTTCTGCCAACTCATATCCATAGCTCTATGTAGCAACGCTACGTGACGGCTTGTCAACATTATTGTAAACGATACACACCAACTCACACATCTTTCCCATGGCTTTGGCAAGAATGAATCTAAATGAAACACTGTGACGTTTACCATTGCATCTCAACTTCCTGCATAATTTCTAGGGCATTGACAAAATAAATCTACTTTTACTACCTTTGCATAACATCCACTAAAGAATGAGCGATATTGATGTAAACGGTTATGTTAGTTGTTAACCAGCAATCGGGTAAAAAAAGGAATAATCAAATAGAGTAACTAGGGGTGTAACGGTTCACAGAATTCACGGTTCGGTATGTGCAAGAAAAAGCAAAAAAAAGTCCCACATGCATAATTCCAGGTTTTTTTTAAATTTATTTTGAACAGTAGTGCAAGTTTGAGTTTAAAAATAAGGAACTCTAACATTTTGAATAATTAACTGTATTACACAGTGAAAAACAAAAAGTACCACACACACACTCAGATGGCCATATTATCTATAATGGCTGATGTCAAACAAAAAGGTTCAATAAGATGTAAAACTAAAAAGAATGTCTTGAAAATATTACAAAATAAATAATAAGATAGTGTTTCAATCACAATCAATAAAGGCCGGGGTCCTCTACTATTGCATAAGGGCGCAGCATAGCCGTTGAAAAACATATGCCAAAAGCTTCCGTTATTTATTTTTGGTCTCTCGGCTTTCATGTCTATTGGCTTCTTAAAAGCAGCGGGGATAAGCTGTTGAACTGCTTTTGTCTTTTGCCGGGCTCCGGTGATTGGCAAATCTGGGTGATGCCTTCTGATATGATTTTGCATGTTTGGCGTGTGTTACCATTAGCATACCGCACTGCGGTCGAACAACGCCGACACACCGCCCTCGTCCGATCCACCACTCGAACAACATCGTTATTGTAGTCCACAGGGAACCCGAAATGTACCCACACAGCTGATTTAAAAGAAGCAGGTGGGTCTTCTGGCTCCTGTGTGTTATCTGAACTCGCAATACTAACTTTTCTTCTTCTAGGATTTGTTGTGTTTTATTATTATTCTTCATTTGTTGTTTAAGGGCGACTGGCAAACAGCTTTTAGGCCCCCTGGATTATATATAGTGTAGTTGATACTGCCCTGAATGACAGACTTTCCTCCCACTCGTAAAAAAAAAAGGCTTATTTGTCGTGCGACTGCATGTACCGAACCTTGACGGTACGGGACGAATACGGATACCGTTACACCCCTAACAGGGCTCGACATTAAGGACTGCCCGATGGCCCGGGGCCATCTAGTATTTAGCTCGGGCAATGAAGCCTCACCTGCTGGTTGCCCGATCGGGCAATCTATTATGCCAGTATCATGCAGCTCGCGGATCCAGTATGAGTGACCCGACAGTGAAACTAAACATATCTATAACTAGTTTAGGTAGTTTGAGAGGTAATTAAAATAGCTACGTGTGATATTCTAACCTGAAGTGTGTGTTTTGTCCGCTCACCGCTGCATGTGATCATGCAGAGCTGCGTGTCGACTCGTCAGCAGCAGCTGATCTCTCTCTCCCGTCAGATTAGACTTCACTCGCGTTTATGTCCATATCGATCAGATCCAGCTAGTTCTAGCTAATATGACTACCTGATTATTAAAAGACACCTAAACAATAAGTGTCGCTATGCAACTGGGTGAGGCCACAAAGTATAGCGCAGCATTATAAATTTGTTTACATGCCGACCGGAACCCCGAGGCATTACCAACAGATCAACGCACAATCAACCCATACAGGACATCTCTTTCTCCACATTAAGTGTTAGACATTAGAATGGACTATTCTTGTCTGTCACATAAGTGGCGCAACTGAAGCGGTATTGCGCTAAAGGGAAATCATTTTGACCGAAGAGATTTAGATTTGCCGGCTAACGGGAACTCTGACGTCGCCATTTTGTGTGCTTCGCGGATGCGCTCGACTCCTCTCGACTTCTGCTCGGGTCTGCTCGGTCAGCTTCCGGATGAGGAGGCATTCGTTCGACCAACTTACAGTAGATAACATTACAAACATTTTTAACAGGGGCCATAATAGTGTAAATAATGTTTTGTTTTGGCAGTTACAACTGAATGTAATGTTTTCTACTTTTTTACATCTGGGAAGGCATTTGCCTTCATCAGATGGAAAGTGTCTTGACCAACAACTGAAGTATTTCTTATAGCTATGCAGGGCATGCAAGCGAGCAAACACAAGCAAGAACAAACAAACAAGTGAAATGAAGAATAAAATTGAAATTGTACAATATAATATTGTGGTGGTTCATCTTATAATTCAGTCTAGAGAATGCACCAGACAGCATCTAAGACCTGCAAAAATCTAAATGTTCTAGGGGGAGCCCCCCCAAACCCTTCGTGCCATTTCGTCCGCGCGCATTTTTCAGGGCAATCTCTATTGGGCTCAGGGCCATCTGTAAATTAGCTTAGCTTAGATGGCCCACAGGGCCTTAATGTCATGCACTGCCTAAGAGTAACGGTTAAACTAAATGGACTTTCCCAGTAAGTAGTGGAGACTTAATGGGAAAGTGCCTTCATGTGTCTCCAGGAGAGGTGAACAGGGAAATCATTTTCCTGATTAGCACAAACACTACTGATGGCGAAACATGACAGATTTAAGCTACCTGGGCTTGGTTATTATGCTGAGCAGCTTGTCAGCCACCTCTAGTAGTACCCCATCATGTCGCTAATGGTTTATGAACATTTAACAAGGGTTGGCAATCAGTCAAACTGAAAAAATTGCTTCTTTGTGTAGTATCGTGCACACAACAAAGTATGATGTATGATTGATTTTTAAAAACCTAATTCATCACATTTTATATTGTTCATAACTGACTAAAACATTATCTAACAAAATGTAATATTTGATTCAAGGGCAGTCCCCTCTGCTCAGTTGACCATTGTAGCTTCTTTCAGCTCATTGTTTTTTTTTTAGGATCGGCGAGTTTACTGTTTTGGGTTACTCCAGCGCTCTCACAGTGTCTTTTTATACGTAGCACGCAGCTGTTGAAATACAGTCTGTCTGTACCTGTGTACTCTCATGTTCCGAATAACCCAGCTTCCCCCAAATTTCTTTTTGGTGTCTATCTACGCCGGGATCCTGAGTCGTGGCTGATCCTAAGTCCTGGACTTCGAGTCGTGGCTGAACCTGTCACTGTGGTCCTGCCTGATGCTCTCATCATACTACTTCCGTGATGGCTCCCACAGGATTGTTGACATCCTCGTGGATTCATCCTCTTATTATAGACACATGCATGTCCAAACATTTGGTCTACCTATGTTGTAAATGTATTATCTTTTCGATTTTTACACGGCATCTACTGCACGTCTGTCCGTCCTGGGAGAGGGATCCCTCCTCTGTTGCTCTCTCTGAGGTTTCTCCCATGTTCCCCTTTAAACTGTGGGTTTTCTCTGGAAGTTTTTCCTTGTACAATGTGAGGGTCTAAGGACAGAGGGTGTCGTATTGTCATACTGATATTCTGTACAAACTGTGAAGTCCACTGAGACAAATGTAACATTTGTGATATTGGGCTATATAAATAAACATTGATTGATTGATTGACTGTCTACATGTCCAGCAGACAGACAACTAGCTTTGGGCAAAGATAAAGATTTCATATATTTCCCTTATGACATTCGGACCAAAACAGCGCTATACGAGAGAAACTTACATTTAGGAGGCCAGGCAAATTACTAATATCACTATAATATCTTCAGTTTTTTTGTTGCCAAAAAACCTGTTCTTGCACAACTTTGCATTGTAACTTGACATATTATTCACAACATACTAAAGCTATGAATATTTCATGTAATAAATCATTTTTAAAAAGACATGTTTTACTCTATATAGAAGAAAGGGAGAAGTTAAATGGGGACAAATCCATGCACATTTTTCAAGTTCAACCACAGCCTGCCCCTGTTGAAAATTACACCAAAAGTGGAAAAAAAAGAAATTACTCTTTCCACCCACTACCTGGCATCCATTTATGAGCGAAAATAACAGGACTTAGTGGAAAACAACAGCGTCTGACAGAGAAAATGACTCATCACTCGCTCTATCCCTCCATCTCTCGCTCTCTCCCTTCCTCTTTTCTAGTTACCCGCACATCCTGTACATAAAAACATAGCTGAACTTGAATGAGAAAATAGACGAGTACTGTGAACAACACGTTTACCAGGCTGTTCCAATAACTGATGGGGCATTCTGACAAGAAATAAACAAAGCGTTTACAAAGCAAATGAATAACAATACACAGGAACAATATGTTCAGTTCATGTCAAATGAGGAAAGGTCCTAAGAATGGTTTTGAACCTTAATCATTCATTGGATTTCTGTGATGTCCGGGTTACTTGCAAAGAGTGCCTATGGTGATGCAGCCTTGTCTGCTTCCACTGTCAATGTATTCTGACATCAATGATGAAAAAAAAAATGCAGGGAGAGTTTGACTTGGACAGCAAAAAGGATATACGCAGAGAAGAGACATAAATATTAGAACATGTTTTTATCGGGGAGGAATTGATACAAAGAGACGCAGAGACTCAGCCAGGGTTATAAAGCTTGAGCTACAAATCACTAGTCCAAAACACTAAGCTACAAGTGGAACGTATCTCAGTGTTTCACAGTGGAGGAGATTTTCTTACATGTCATTCTCAGCGTTTTCTGAAAGCAAATCTGGATACTTGCAGACAACTATGTAGTAACAGGGCCCTATTATTCAGGTTGATATTAGTATTTTGTGCATCTACTTTGACATGTCTCCATGCTTTAATTATCATACTGCCTGTGCTGCAGCACCTCTTTTCACCCTCTTTCTGAAACCAGAGCCCGGTCTGCTATGATTAGTTAGCTGGACTAGTGTTGTCACGATACCAACATTTTGGCTTCGATACCGATACCAAGTCAAGAATTGCGATTCCGATTCTTTTTCGATACTTTTCTTAAAAAAAGGGAAACAGTCTTAAATGTAATTATTGTGCTTTATTTCACACCAGAACCATAACCATAACACACACTTTTAAACAATGAGAACAATAAATAAAATAAATGACAAGAATTCGTATTAAATCAAATTAATACATTTCTTACAGACAGGCCTCGTGGTGTCCGTAGGCTTGCCCTCAGTGTCAGAGGTATAGCTAAAATACATCAAAATGTCGCTTCTGGCATCTTTTTTGTCAACAAGCCGAGGCGCAGCAGCAGTTGCACTCCCACTTGCAGCCATGCTTCTCGTTTTCTCACATGCTCTGGCAGCTAGCGCGTGCACGAGAGAGGGGAGGCACTTAGAGCGTGCTTGAGAGGGGCGGGACTGCAGGCACGGCTGCAGTGCAGGGAGTGGAAGTAGAGCGCTGAACACACACGGCTCTTATTAAAACAGCGCTTTCTCACCGTTGTACTTTCCCCCATCATTCTTAAAGTACCGATACTAATGAAACGGAGGAATCGTAACGTTTTTAACGGCAGGGTATCGCGGTACCTTTCAAGTATCGGTACACCCTGCAACACTAAGCTGGACGGCTCCGTTGTGATTGGTCACCTGCTTAGAGATATCGCGTCCCACCCCTTAGCCACGTATAATGTGTTGGAGTGCTTGCCAATAGAATATAGTGTTAGCTCGGAACGCCCTGAACCCGAGCCGATGGCGTCCAAAAAAATAAATAATTCGAGAGAAGATCGAGAGTTTTTAATCGCTTGAAATGACGAAAAGGAAAAAGGACAAGGACATCCCTCTGTTGGAGGGGCAAAGGAGTCTGGTGCGATCCTTTTCGCCGCCAGCAAAGCGTGTTCCTGTGACGGAAAGTGTACTGTCGGCGAGCCTTAACGGGGGGTGCTAGTGGAGCACGCGCGTGAACTGCGAGCGCTGGAGCCTCGCAGCGGTGAAACTTAGGCTCCGTGGTAAACTGTGGTAAAATTAAGAGCCGTTAAGGAGCCGAAAGAGCCGGCTCTTCTTAGTGAGCCGAGCCAAATGATCCAGCTCACTAAAAAGAGCCGGAATTCCCATCACTAATACGTAAAGAGATAGTATCTATAAGGGATGGCTCAATTCAAAATTCAAGTACCGTAATTTTCGGACTACAAACCGCACCTTTTTTCCCATTTTTCGACCCTGGGGCTTATATAACGGTGCGGCTAATCTATGGATTTTTTTACAGCTAACGGCCACTAGGGGACCTCCTAAATCTATGGATTTTACAGGTTACAGTCCACCACCTTTAACTCTATGGGCTCTATGGCCGGTCCGCGCCCCCCACCTTTAAGCGGCGGGCTCCAGCAGGAAAAGCTGGAGGCCGGAAAAGAGTGAGAAAGATAGCGCGCAAAAGTAAAAGTGGAACCGAGAGTGGTACGAGAGACAGAACGAGAGCAAGACAGACAGACATTACGACAGACATTACGAGAGCGAGACAGTTTGTCCCCGTACCACTGGTTGAAAACCACTGCTATAGATCACTGCCGGTACGTGCGCTGGGAGCGCACCGTTTAAGTTAGAAAGTTGAAAAGTTTGTGTGTCTGAAACGCTATGTGATACAGTACAGTTTACACAGCACAGTACATGTTCTGTAGCTACTATTGCACTAAATGGTAACACTTGAATAAGTTATGCAAATATGCAACTTGTTTGTTGAAATGTTAATAAATGGGAGCTTTCTCAAACAGCCATCTCTTTCCCGACAATCCCCTCTGTGCACGAACCCTTACATATGGTAATTAAACATTAAAACACCTGCGGCTTATAGTCCAGTGCGGCTTATATATGTACACATCATTCAATTTAGCTGCTGCGGCTTATATTCAGGTGCGCCTTATAGTCCGAAAATTACGGTAACGTGACAAGACGTGACATCACGTCACACGCCCCCACCACCCCCCGCTCTCGGGGTGGACACCCTCTCAGCCCTGGTCTGGCGGAAACACTGCTAGTGACAGTTTTAAATAGAACAAATATCAATAACCAGAAATCATAGTGTTTTATAGTATATATGGCTAATGACATGTAAAGGTTTCCCTGCAAATTGTCTCAAGTATTTGTAATTTCTTTTGAACATCTTGAACAAATCTTTTGTCTTTCAAGTAATGACTTCCTGCATACAGTTTCTCGTGCATTTCTGTGAACTGGAGTTTCTTCTGATCTTCAAATGACATTGCTTCGATTAAGAAAGCCATTGAAGTTCTTTCTGCTACTGCTTTTGTGGATTATTTTCTTCACATGTCTTGCATACATGAAAGAGACTGGAGGAGAGTATACAACTGTGGCAGTACTGACAAGGAAAAAATAGTTAAAACATGAGCCTCAACATCCGGAACATTCACTTTTCCCTATAAGAATAAGCAAATGTCAAAATAGGCTTTGTGAATCATGTCTTCAGTGAAGCCATAGAGAACAACACTGTCAAACATGATGGCTGTTTTTTTAAACAGGCGGTCAGAATCACCACATGTGAACAAGAATCAGATGCTGAGTGACAGTTTCAACGCCGCTGTGAGTCGCACAGCTGTAAATAAGTGGGATGAGGAACAGATCGTGCAGATTTTTCCTGGGTTTTTTTACTCCCAAAATTCACAGATTTATGCGTTTAATCTCCTGTGTGTCAACATGCATGCACCAAAGAAGCAGAGCGCTCTGTATTTCTTCACCAAATCAATACATCCACACAAAAAACCACAACCAACTGACATCGTATACAGAGCAAAGAGGGAGAGAGAGTGAGGAGAAAACAGGAAAGGGGGCTGAAGGAATACAAATCATTACCTCTGTTTAGACTTGTTGTGGCTGTTGTTTGCTGCATGGTTTTTCCTCTCAGAGTAAACTAGCATACGTCCTCGGAAAACATAACCACTCTGTTCTGGTTTCTGCGTCTGTGTACACGTATCTACACGAACATGTACACACAGTATTATTTTCAATGGAATAAAACGGCATGTTGTTTTAGGGAGACAAACAAAAAAGCGACCCCGACATCTGCTGCACAGCTAAAGTCAATCACTGCTCTGTGTTCGGTGTGTCCCTTGATCGTCACTAGCCACAGTTACGGAGGGTCAATGCGCTGACCTACCAACCAAAGGGTCAGTGCAGTTAACATGTCCTAGTGTCCTTGGTCAAGATACCCAACTCTTAATTAATCATATAGGCATGTTTACAGTATGTTAGTATATGTAAGTCGATCCGAAAAGAAAAAAAACCATGAGCTAAATAACATGAAATGTAATGTTAACAGCAGGAATCCATTGGGGAAAACAGAGGTAAGTTACTGTTTTTGTTCTGTTTTCTAGTGTAGCCAAAAATGTACTAGGCATAAAATGCAATTTGTTTTGTTGCCATACGTTGCAGAATGACAAAACGAATATCCTTGAATCCCTAAAGTGAAGTAAACAGGTTGACTTGGGAATCCGTCACGTTTCACAATAGCTGGATATTTTTGGCTCTGTGGGGAAAGATGTGAAGACACTACGCATCAACAGGTGGTAATTGTATTGGACTAGATCCACAAATGTGTATCATGGAGTGTTAATGACCTGCTCCATGGACATTGACAGAGGGCTTTCAGTGGCCAAGAATATTGATAAGCATTTAGTTACTTATCAGTCACTAACTTCTAAAATCACCAAAGTTTTTGAGAGACCCTTTTGATGTTATATTTGTTCTGTCTGATGGTATATGCAAAGTCGAGACAGTTGTTCCCGTTCTTTGCCTCTTGCACTCTGATGTTAACAATTTCCTTTCCTGGCTAAGGTGTATTAAAATACCTGACCTCCCTGCTGCCCATGGCTCCCAGCCAGCTGAGGGGCCTCTCAGCCTGGATGATGGGGGCTGAAATCCTCCTTCTTACAGAGTCTCACAACACACTAAACCAATCCTGTAAGTGATTTTGTTGATAAAGAACCTTTTTAAATCAAATGAAATAATGATCTAAAGTAGTCTGTAAAATAGGCTATATCCTCTTTGTTAATCCTTCATGGTGACACCATGCCAGGTATCTTGACTTCCTGTTTGTTTTAGGACATTGACATCAGTCTGTTTTCCAGTGAGTGAGAGGCATCTCCAGTTCGACTGAGGACAGGCCACCTAAGATGACCGGGCAAAAGACATTTCCACTGGAAAAGTAGTCATTGGCCGTTTTTGCGGCGTGATAACTATCATTATGATGTAACATTGTCATTACATTTAGAACGTTGCTAATTTAGAAATGGATACAAGTCGTAAAGTACCAATATAGATGTGCTACCTCAAACACTGTTCAGCCTAAGCTTCATAGTGATTATCAATTCAATACTAAAAAGCAAGATAAACATGTAAAAAAAAACAATGACAAATGTGCAAATGAAATTGATTATGAAGCATCTTTAGCCAAATGTCCATCATGCTGTATCACACATTTTAACTGAGTTTTGAGAACATTTGAAATTAAAATGAATGCTAGATTCAATTCAAGAGTATTTCATCGGGATAAGCTTTAGGTGGTGCTTGTCAGAAAAGTGGCAGAAGTGGAGGGTGAAACAAGAACATGTAATTAAGAGAGCATCAGTCAAACCTTGAAGATGACATTTTAGGTTTCTTATGTATTAATGTAAGCAAAGTAAAATCGCAAGTCACGTGTATCATGTTCCTCATTATTTTTTCATGAAATGTATAGCTTTAAATGTTTTGAGAATTTACAGTATTTCCACTGAGGGCTTTTTATGCATATATTTACAATGTGCATTAGAAACAGGTGGATTTAAACATTCCTTATAACATATCAATTAAACTTCACAGTTGGATAGAAATGCAGCAGATAGTGTACTGCCTGGATTTATCGCTGCTTTGGACTCAACACTATTATTTCTCAAAGTGTTCCACCACTGCCTCCTGGCACACTGCAGCTGATGATAGCCTGAGGCCTGCGGCTCTGAAATCTAGATAAATTGGAAATGGAAGGTTTGGCTCAAAATGACTGCCGTCTTGCAGTGTAGTGAAAAAACTGTTAAATATTGGTAACAAGATCGACAGACTTTTTCTTTTTCTTCATCTAGTCATCACTGTCAACAGCAAACTGTCCATTAAAATTGAATTCTGAAACAGATTGCGTTGGTTTGGAATTATTTTGGGTGAACGTGACTTAGGTCAATTATTTCGGAGTCCGCATGATGATCGCAAAGCGTTGAATGTAATAATATTGATCGATTAGATCGATAGGTAAGAGTTTGACGAGGCTAGGATAGACAGTTTCCAAAAAGCAGTCAAAAACTAAAAGGAAAATCCAGAACTGTAAACACATTACACAAGGACACAAAAATGGTGCACCAAAGCATGCTATGAACACAGTCGCAGGACGGCCAGAAAGAGAAAACAATCGAAGAAAGTGAGCTGGAGAAAAACAATGATAGAGGAAGTGGCAGGAGTTGATTGGAGGAGAGCCATGGGGTGAAACTGTAGATAGTGTGGAGAAAACAGTGTGGTTACTGTGAAACAGCTGTGTCAGCTTTCAGCACTGGACACCATCACACACACATAATAAAGTGAAGCGATACACAAGGTATGTGCATAGAGTGACTGACTTACACGCACACAAACACACACACACACACACACACACACACACACACACACACACACACACACACACACACACACACACACACACACACACACACACACACACACACACACACACACACACACACACACACACACACACACACACACACACACACACACACACACACACACACACACACACACACACACACACACACAGCAGCCTGGGTGCCAGATCCAAGGCATGTGACATCTAACACACTCCCATGGCCTCCCAACATTGACATAAGTGTCATCCACGTACACTTCCATCAGCTTTGTTTTGACAGCTCTGTAAGTGCGTCACACACACACATACAAAAGAGCAAAAGAAATACAAAGACATGGACAGGCTGCTTAATAAGTACTGCTAACTAAATACTTACATTTTGCCATATAAACAAAGTATAAATATTTGGATAAGTGAAAGTGAGCTTTTTGGCATTCTGCAGAGGTCTAGTTTTTGAAAAAGCAGGGATTGAGTTGAATTGACATGTGTCAAAACTCCTTGATATAATCCTAGATATGACATGACACAAATACTAGGTGGAAGAATGTTACAATAATAAACTTTTCACAACAAAATCATATGCTAGTTTTAAAACACTGGAACAAACTTCTTAATTGCTGTAATATCAAAGTCTTTTGAGAGTATGTGATTTGTATGTTTTGGACGGTATTAAGTTAAAATAACTGTCCCAATCCCTGTTGATTTTCACAGATGATTCAGTCAGAAGGGAAAGGCAGCTTGCAGTGTGTGTAAAAAGGAGAGTGGGACTACATACAAGTGTATGCAGGAGTGTTTGTTCCCCTCTGGGGCATACACTACAAACCACGATCAGTGTAGCACTAAAACAAACCAGACCCGAGCAGGTTCAGCTCCTGCCAAAGGCAATAGTCTTAAACACCATATAGTAGAGCACACAGTGGGACTGAAAAGGGAATGAGTTAGGTTAACACAGGAAAATCACAGACTAAAGAGTGGTGCAGAGATGAGTATTTGTGTTGGCCGACCCTGAAGTTAGCATCGAAAGTGCTGGCTGACCAAAAGCCAATGGGATTTTCCATTGGAGTTTGGAATATTGCAGAAAATGTGCTCTTTGGTACGTTCATGATAGTTATAGGTTTTGTTCAGAACAACAATCTCCAAATGTTTACACTACTTCTATAATAGTTGAAGTGTAAATCCAAAAAGTAATGCGAAGGCTATAAACAAACTACATATAATGCATAGTCAAGCTTAGACATTTGTTAGAAATCGCTATTTTTAAGACATGTTAAGGCTTTAGACATTTACTAATGAGGTATTTAATCACGTATTCTATTTCGTAGAACAAAAACTGAAAATTAAAAAAACATTGACTTCAAGAAAGTGCCAAATGCTACATGTTCAGGTAGGACTCATTTCTGCATTACTTTATATAAACTTCCTGTTACTGTACAAAAGTGAGGAGTCACATACTTGCATGAACCACAAGCAGACCTTGGCTGGCGCTTATAAAGCATGAGCCACCTAGCACCACTGTAGAACACACAGCAACAGCCAACCACAATAACTCTTTTCTTTAACATTTATGATCAAAGATCTATTGCAGAACAGGCCTCCGTCTTAATGATTACTTAACTCAGGGGTCGGCAACCCGCGGCCCACAGGCCGCATGCGGCCCTTTAAGCCCTCTGCTCTGGCTCCCTTGAGCTTAGACAAAAAATAAGAAGGAAATAAAATAAAAGTATTTGTAGGACTATTTATATTTTGTTGCATGGTTGAAAATGTTTCGTATCTTGTATTTTGAGGTGATACTGTGACACATAAATAAAAACAAAACGGTTTTAATTAGGTCAACTAAAATATGCGTCACATCCTGCTACGGTCCCGCGCGAGCGCCTTTTCCTGCGGGTTAATAACCTGACCCCTGGCTTGATGAGCGAACTATGGATAAATCAAAGAAAAGTACCGGAGGAACACAGGATTTAATTCTGTGTGGACAGAGTTATATGCTTTCACAGCAAACGATGCTGGTTTACCGGTATGTTTGATATGTAGAGAGAAGTTGTCAAAGGTGCTGCACTGCAGCCTTTACGTATCGAGAAACAACGGGAACAACACGGAGAGGAAGACAGCTGACGATCTTCAGTCATAATTCAATGGGGTATGTAATTTATTTCAGAAAACACTTTTTGTTATATTCCATGGAATGCTCTTAACATCCCGATAGCAATGAATATATTAAATGCTTTGAACATAAATATATACAAAAATTATTCTCTGGAAGCCGTAGCGCTGTAAAAAGCACGACCAATCATCTGAGCCGGCCCGGCTAAAATAACTGGATGACCTATCTGCCTGGCAGCCTGTCAGCCTTCCATCTGTGCACACATTTATCTCGTGCCCTCATTGATCGTGCGCGTTCGTGTGCGTTGGAGGAGGGGCTCTGTGAGGAAGTCTGAAGGAAGAGGCATATTTTTTTCCGGTTGTGTATTTTCAAATTCTAGCGCACACGAGCTGGTTTCTCCATTCTTACCTACCCTACCTTTAACTATTTTTAGGATGCAGCTATATGTTTTATTTATTTCAAAGTGGGCCCATTTTTAATAATATTTGTTTTCCTTCAAATGTGCAGAGGACTCCCCAAGTGCTGTGTTTAATTTATTTTAAAGTAGGCCTGTGTATTCTTTTTAATTCTCCTTATAGGAGTTCTTTGTTTCTTATTAGAGGTTAACAGTTTTATATAATGTAATAAATAGCCTAATAAATGCAAAAAAACTCTAGTTTTTGTCTGATATAACAATAAATACAACTTTATTAGCTATCAAGCTATGAAATATGTTTTGTGGCTCCAGACAAAAAAATGTTTGGGGAAAAAGGAGCAAAATGGCTCTTTTGGTCAAAAAGGTTGCAGACCCCTGACTTAACTCAAAGCAGTTGTCAATCAAAACAATCATGATGTCTCACCCACTTTTTATCGCATCAAATTACTACTTTAAAACAAACTTATCAGTAAAAATGAACACTTCAACAATATACATCAGTATGATGAGAACAACCAAAAACTACAAAAATACATATTTTGGAAAATGATTTGCCGTGTTCTTTGAGTAATTGGTTTGACCCATGTCCTATCCTCTACCACATGCTTTATGAGAAAATAAAAGTGTATTTAAGGGGATGATTGCAATGAATACTCAAGTATTTAACTATGTTTAAAGTACAGAGGATTGAAAGAGACCTTTGTCACATGGTGCAACAACAATCACCTGAAGCTCAATATCAGAAAAAAGCAACTATTGAGGAACAGGAAACCCCTGTCCTGGTTTGGGAGGAAGTGATGACGGTGAACTAATGCAAGTCCCCGGGGGTCCAGATCAAAACAAAAACGAACTAGGCTTACAACACTGAGCAGACTGTTATTACTGAGGAGATTCAGATACTTCATTGATGATCTACGTTTAGAAAATGTCCTTTCCTGTACATATAATGAATTCCCTTGAGTCAATTTTGATGGAACTAACTTGTTTTTTTAGATAAAAGTTACCTTGACCTTTGTTCACCAAAATCGAATCACTCATCTTTAAGCCCAATTGGACACATTTTATCAAATTCCCTGCAGGGATTCTTGAGATAAAGCATGCCTTCAGCCACGGCATGAAAGTGCATAATGCAAAAGAAAAACCGGTGCAAAAGAGTAAGAGCATAACAATCGTAAAATGCTGGCGGTGGAGAAGAGGAAGAAAGCAATAGACAGATTATCCGAAGAAGGAGACCAAGCATTTTTAAACAGCAATTTAAGGCTTAACCATTACCAGGAATTGGATTTAAGAACAATGTTGTAACCAAAACAAAAGAAAACAAAAAGCAGGAGAGGCTGTGTTGCCTTTAAATAATTCTGTATTCGTTTAACTGTGGAGAAATAAAACGTACTTTGACCACCTAACATGAAGCAATATATAGAAAGCATACGCATAAAAATACTCCCTCTGGAAGGAACGCAAGGATTTTAGCCTTTGCAGATAATTTACATGCACAAAGATCTATAACACACTACAGGAAAGGAAAACCCCTAAGGGGTCTCTTTAATATTTATAATATATGAGAATCACTGTTTGGCATGATTTAAGATTATTGACTCATAATATAATACATATTGTTGACTTCACCTTAACCTTGACTGACGTTTTATTTTAGTGTAAAAAAAGATGCGAGACAGAGGGGAATATAATCCTGGATTAAATCAACACATTAGGATTTTAACCTGTTAAACCCTGTGCCTGTTTTTCAGGTCTCAGGCTCAAAAATGACATTCCCAGAACAAATGACCATATATTCCCTTCTGAAAGGGTTAAATTAATAATATTTTTTCTCAAAGTAATGATAAACCTGTGAGTTGTTTGTAGAAGAGTCAGAATCAATATAGAAGTTTTTTTATTTTAAAGAAAATTCAGATTGAACATAGTAAAAAACTGTAAATTATAGTCTCCGACACACAGTAAAAAAAGAAAAGTCGGGGCTTTGCGCATGCAGGTTTGCATCAGAGTAAACCTATCTCTCGCTCTGACATTTGGAAACGGAAAAGCAGGTTTATTGTTTATGGATCATCAGAAATCATTTCAAAGGGACAGACACATTGGATTAAACTATGGATTAACTTCAGCAGCGTTTTTATCATTTTAATGCCATTGAAGACCACTTTTGACCAGACAACCACACAGGTAAGCCATGTTAGCATTTTTAGCTACCTAGCACCACATGTTTTGATGTCTGTTTTTGTTTATAAAGTCGCGAGTTCTACTCATGGAGTGATAATGTCTGTACCCATCGATTCTGTGTCATCTCACGATGCGAATCGATGGGTTGGAAGTGCAGAAAGGATAAATAATAAGGTTTTATGAGTGACTTTCGGTAAAGTAATCTGTTAGCATTTTGCTAATTCAGAGGCTCAGCGTTAGCATTGTGGGGTTTTTAAAGAAAAAAGTTAAATGATCAGTTAGATGAGTTTCTTCCCGTTACATGGATATAAAACATTCATAGTTTATTAAATGTTAAGATGCCCTCAGACACCGTTTCCTGCAAGATGTTGAGGGAGGGTCCAGGTACCGGGGTCCCTCGGGCTTAACAGGTTAACTTCCTGATTCCTAAAGGTCTTTTCCTGGATTGGCTTAAAAAACGATGACAATCCTCTGACAATAGGCGCTTTCACACCGGAGTACTTTTCCCAGGGATAGTTCCGATAGTTCTTGGGATTTTGCGTTCACACCAAAAAGATCTGGAACTAGAACTTAGTTTGCACTAACATTTTCACCCCCAGATAGTTCCTGCTAGAGAGCAGGGACTTTCCTGGGGAGAAAAAGGTTTGTGGGTGTGTCGGCCACACTAACAATTTCTGATTGGCTGGGCGAATTGCAAACCACGCCCCGTAAAACTCCGAAAAGTTTTATGAAGCTGCCATTTTATTTGCTCGCATTAGCATTATTATTAGCCCAGCGCACCAACGGAGAGAGACTAAGTTATGGCTAGGGCTGTGCAATTAATCGTATTTTAATCTCAATTACGATTTTGGATTGCGACGATTACGAAAACAACGTAATCGAAATAAAACTATTATTATTTATTTTCATTTTTTTCAGTTGAATTATACTTAAAGTTCAGGGTAATCAACTGTTAAAAACATACTGTTCAAATTTTTTTTTCAATAAATGGATGTTTTCAAAGTAAATGGATAATCGTTTTGAATAATCGTGATATCAATTATTGACCAAAATAATCGTGATTATGATTTTTGCCATAATCGCACAGCCCTACTTATGGCAACACAAAAGAAAACATGGGAGCGGTGGAGTGATGAGGAGGTGTCGGCACTTCTGGCGATTTATTCGGAAGACGCTAACCAGCAGCTTCTACTGAAGCCAACTCCGGGGGACTCCGGGACTTTGGGTGGCAGTATACGTTGTGAAGTTCTTTGTGGCCTGCCAGTAAACCCAAAGCAGGCTTTTATTTGGTTAGTCCTCCCACAGGGACTTATACCGGTGTGAACGCGATCTACTAGGACAGTTGCAGGAACTAAAGAGTTTGGGAGAACTAAGTTCCGAGAACTAAGTACCGCAAAGTATTTGGTGTGAAAGCGGCTATTAAGACACTGTTAAATCACTTTATTGACATTTTTTATAATGCTTATATTGATCTTGAAATTCCAATTCTACTTGACTTCGAATGATATTGAATGGATGTACTGAGAATATAAAATATTTTAAATCAAATACATTATTTATACAACACATATTGGTAAAACGTTATAGCTGACAGTCGTTATAAATAAGTTTTAATGAGCAGCTGAGTGGAAGAGATAGAAAACATAAAAGCACAAATGAAAGACATGAATACTAAGTGTAGCTTTCTCCGAGTTGAAAAGCTTGACAGAGAGGATAAAGAAACGAGTTTTCGGAAAGTCTTTCCAAGGCATTTGTATATCTACTGGGACCTGACTTTAAGACCAATTGTAAATCTAAAACCAGACATGAAACGGTTCCATCTAGCTTATATGAGGAAATTGGATAAGAATGAAGGCAAAGGCCCATTTTTAACTGTTTTTAGGGAGCTTTTTAAAGTGCCAAGGAGATAAAGAGAGACATTTTCACAATCAATAAAACGTAAAATATAATTGTCTTGTTTGCAATTCTTCCATTGAGTGTACAGGGATTGTGTAAAAAAGGGAGAGTGAAAGTGGTATGCCTGTAACTCTAACAAAAAAAAAACATGCTCCGTCCTGTCGGCTATGGCCTGCTGTTCTGCATGTACACGTGTCAAAAACATGCAGGCAAGAAGCAGTGAGAGAAAGACTGCGAGGCATGAAGTATTAATGCCAAATATAATAATAAAGGATATTGGCTGTACTTAGAGGGTGTGTGTGCACATGCAGCGGGCCAGCTACAACACTTTGGAATGATGACTTATTGTCCCTCAACAGGAAGAGAGGGGTGGAGCCTTCAGTGGGGGGCCTGTTGAGCTACAACCAAACAACCTCTGTGGGCTTGTCTCTCTGTGTGCTACAGTAGCATCGGGATAGAGAAAATGAGGAATGGAGAGGGGAAAAAAAAAAAAGGTTGAGAGGAGTTAGTAGCTCACTGAATGCCCCTTACACTGGGCCCCAACAGACAGACGCAGAAAGAGCGAGACAGAAGCTGAATCTCATTTTATGTTTCCTTTTCACTCTGGGGCATCCAGAATGTTAACACCTTCTTCTTCTTGAGAACATTATTAAAAGATGACGCCAATCACAGGGTGACGTAATTTCCGCAACAGTTTGTGTGTGGTAGAGGAGGGAAGCAGTTGGTCTGGCTCTTACAAAAGTTTGAAAATATGCAGTTCTACAGCACTGTAAGAAAATGCTAAACATGCAGGACAGACTATGTGCTGGGCTAAGATTTTAGAACTGAACTTATTTACTGAATGCGTGTGGGACTGTACTCTTATTGGGGGGGGATAATGGGACACTTGAGAATCAGAAGACCTTTTACTACACTATTTATCCCAAGAGAAATTGGGATAATAATTTAAGGATCCTAATTCATTTTAGGACTAAATAAATACAATATTTAAAAAGAAAATGGAATACAAGTATTTATATTTACATTGGAAATTAAAGAAAGTGCAATAAAAAGATAAAATGTAATTAAATTAAAGATATTAATATAAACATGTGAAGTTAAAGGAGGAATATTCATTCATTTAAAGTAAATTAAATTAAGATAAAAATAAAATATTTGTTTTTAACCAAAGTAAAAGTATGCATGTCCAATAAAGATCAAACAAAATAAAAATGTAAAAAGTAAAAATGTGCACATTGTACTACCATACACATAACAAGTATATGAAAATATATACACAAGGAATTATTAGTATTAATGATATATTAAAATTAGGGCTGTCAAGTTAACGCGTTAAAATTAACGCCACTAATTATTTTAACGCGATTAACGCATGTGTATTTTTTGTCCTCGGCCGCCCCGTAGTTTCAGAGCGCATCGAGTTTAAAATACCATCTACAAGCTGATGCTGACAGCCCCGTTCCTGCCGTCCCCTTGCGGCAGACCACACTTCCACGCTCACGCTGACTGGCCATTGGGTGTGTATGTGTGGCCCGAGCGAGCGAGAGAGAGACCTTACGTGTATTGTTGTTGTTAGCATCTGGTGCTAGCTAGCTGCGCTAACGGATATAAGGAGCTGTTTAAATGAAAACAGAGGAGCGACATTTCGCCGACAACTGCGCCGAGCACTTCACTTTATGCAGGTAGCCAGACAGAGGGACATGGTACGAAAAGTCAGCACACTCAGCACGGATAGTGCAACATGATTGCAGCGTCCAGGCAGCTCCGTTCGAGCACATGCCTTGAGTTCCACATTGCTCCAACGATCTCACACACACACACACACACACACACACACACACACACACACACACACACACACACACACACACACACACACACACACACACTAGGGGTTTCACCAACTAGTCGACTACCTTTACCACTAATCGGCGTTGTAGGCCCTAGTCAACTAGTCGTGAAAAAAATGGAGGTAAACGAGGTGCTGCAAAATGCTCCAAAACACGTCCGACATTCTTATGTATGGCAGTACTTCAACGAATATGTAACCAACTCCACAGTGAAGTGTCAGTTGTGTACAGCTGTACTGAAGTACAATACAAATGCATCTGCTATGCGCAACCATCTGAAGATGAAACACCCGCTGCCGACAGCTAGCACTAGCAGTAATGCTAGCACCCGTGAGCAACGGACCGGCGTCAGCACTGAACAGAGGCAAACGAACAGCAAGAAAACACGGGTCAACAGTGATGCGGATGATGAGCTACGGGAATACTGCCAGCCGACACCGCATATCCCTACAATGGATAATCCACTGGAGTAGTGGGCAGAAAACGTGCACCGCTTCCCCCGCTTTCGAGGAGCTACCTGGCTATTCCAGCCACAAGCACCCCGAGTGAGAGGGTTTTTTCCCTGGCACGCAACACTGTCACCCGAAAGCGGTCAAGCCTCCTTCCCTCACATGTCGATGCGTTGGTGTTCAAACCAAACCAAAAATATGGAAAGGTGGACGTTATCGTGGAGGACAGCGAAGTGTTGCACAATGCGCTGTTGCACACTGGATTTACGTGGCATTTATGTAAACAAGAGTTTTTTGTTGTCGATTTTGGTGAGTCCAGTTACTGTTTGTTATTTACTCAGCCATGTAACACAAATTAAAATGCAGTGTTTAATGTTACTGTATGAGTATAAAATACAGTTGTACACCTCTCTTTGTGTGTCTTTATTATGACGTAACGACTAGTCGACTGCTATTTTGAAAAACGTGTCGACTAGTAAATATTGGTAGTTGTGAAACCCCTAACACACACACACACACACACGCACACACACACACACACACACACACACACACACACACACACACACACACACAAAATTGTATGAGAGGTTCCAGGTTGAATTGAGGCGAATAGGTGTAATGTTCAGAGGTTGTTGTGTTTAATATTCATGAGGATATTTCTCATTGTTCAAATGATAATAAACACTTGCATAAAGCATATTTGTCCATTGATAAGAGTATTAAAAACTTGAAAAATATTGCTCTAAGGCAGTGACCACCAACTGGCGGCCCGTGGGCCACATCCGGCCCGCCGGACATTCTCATCCGGCCCGCACGACGGGGGTGACAGTGGCGTTGGCGGAGTGGTTACTGCGTTCGCCCCCCATTCATTTTTTTTTTTAAACGTCTCGTGAGTAAGGTGCAGTACCGGAGTCCAACAGAGAGGCAGCAGCTGCGGGACAGTAGACTGCGTACTGCGAAACCTTCCCTTCCTTGAAGAAGAAGTGATCCTTCGTTGTGAAAAGTCTGGTTAATGCGCTCCGCACCACAGCAGTAGCCCCGCTGCGACAGAGTCCAACAGAGAGGCAGGAGCTGCGGGACAGTAGCCTAGAAGCAGGGTTGGGTTGTAACGGAATACATGTAACGGCGTTACGTAATCAGAATACAAAAATCAAGTAGGCTAACTGTATTCAGCTGGCGTTACATTTGAAAAACGAGTAACCTGATAACAGTTACTTTCGTAAACCTGAAGTGAATACATTTTGGAATACTTATTGGAATTATTGGTGGAAAAGATTCCACCAATATAATATTGAAATGTAATATTCATTACCGGCAGAACTGTGTGCACACTGCACAGCGCTGCAGCATGTCTGTGAGCCAGAGAGAGATGCAGCGTGTCTGTGAAGCCCCGCCCCTGCACGCAGATGAGAGAGAGAGATCTCTTTTAAAATATATTGAAACTTAGAAACGGAGATGGATAGATAAAATGTGCAAGATAACGTTTATGTAGCATTTATTTATTGTCGAAATTATGACATTTCATAACGGGATCAAATCAAAGTGAATGGCCTGCTGCTGCTGAATGCGTGACTGGAAAAAGTTTTAAAAGTTATTACATCGTTTCAGATAATAAATAATAATGATAATTCATTCTATTTAGGGGCGCCTTTCAAAGCACCAAGGACACCTTACAATTCATAACATATTCTAAGGAAAGGGTTTAAGACAGTACAAAGAATGCAGTCCGGGTGATGTTTTTTATGCGGGGTGCAGATGAGAGAGCTGCCAGAATGACACCAAGATGTTGTGTTTGAGTTCTTGATAAGCCATTAAAACAGTAAAATAAGTGTCTCCTGTGCACCAAAACATACCCATCTGTTCTGGAAAAATAAAGTATTCTAAAGTAATCTGAATATGTACAGACATGTAACTGTAACTGTATTCTGATTACTTTCAGAGCATGTATTCAGTCAACAACTTCAAAATTCTGGGCTATATAAAAATCGCTGGCCCGAGATAGTGTCTATTGGATACATTTTGGCCCTTGGACAAATGTAGTTGGCGATCCCTGCTCTAAGGTACATTTAGAACAGATAAAAAATGTGCAATTAATCGTGATTAACTATGGACAATCATGCGATTAAATATTTTAATCGACTGATAGCCCTAATTAAAATGCAATTTTATAGCAACTTGTCAAAGTTTAAAAGAAAGAGTATTTTTTATGTAAAGAAATAAATAGTGAGTATGCATGTCTTAGGGCTGTCCCGAATACCATTTTTCGGGCTCCGGATATTCGGTAGTAATCAGCAGCGACTATTCGGCCCGTGCGGGTGGGGGGGCGTAGTAATCAGCAGCGAACCGCTTCAACATGTGTATTTCGGTGTATTCACGGCATTCATTTTGTTATTCTACAGCAGGGGTATTCAACTAAAATTCAACGAGGTCCAGTTAGAGAAAATCTCCCCATGCAAAGGTCCAGAACATCAAAATGTCTAAGTTGCTTAATGAATTAGTGTGATATATATTGAAGTAGCCTGTAGCTTTATCAACGTCTGCATGTAATCAACAACTGACTGCCAATCAAATAAGAAAGTACAATTCAAAACCAACAATATTTATTGTCAATTAACATTGAACTCTACAGATATACAGTAAAATACTGTGGATATTTGTAATGTTCCTCTCGGGCTGCATTTAAAAATAAAATAGAGAAAATAAATAAAATATCTTTTGAAAATATGTGCATCTTAAAAGTGCTTAATTTTAGATAAATAAAATAAAGTGTAGCAGCAGCTTGAGTTTCCCTTTTTCTTTAACCGTTTCACATCATGACTTAATTGCTTATTTTTTGTGACCTCAGTTCTGACTTGAGAGGGAATGTTTGGTCAAACACTTTGTGTTTTGTCTCATAGTGGCGTTTTGATACTTTTAATGAGCGCCACGGTCTCTGAACAAATGAGACACACTGGTTCTGTGCTCCCAGAGGGCAGGATGAACATGAATGAGTCCACTCTGGGTTAAAAGCTCTGTTCTCACTGTCCACTTTCCTCTTCTTGGAGAGCGCCCTGTGGAATTATTTGTCTCTCCCTGTCTGCCGCTAACACGCCTGTTCACTCTCCTCTCTGTCTTCTCTCCCTGTATCGCTAATTATTCTCTTCACTCACTTTCCTCTCCGCTTCTCTCTGCCGCGCTCTCATCTCTTCTTCTGTGTTTCTCTCCCTGTATCGCTCACTCGTCTCTTTCGCCCCCTGTCGGCGGCGGTTAAAATAATTAATGTATTGATTATAGGTCCGGGTCCATATAGGTTGGCGTCTGGGTCCGGATCCGGACCGCGGTCCGCCTTTTGCCGACCCGTTCTACAGTATTGTTGTTTTATAGTTATTTGATCATGTAACCCAATTTGTGTTCTTTGAAATTGAAAAGGATATCGCATTGTGTTTGTTACTTTCGTTGCAGTTGTATATGTCTTAAAGGTCCCATGTCATGGCCATTTCCACAGATCATAATTCCATTGTTGAGGTCTACTAGAATAGATTTATATTCTGCAATTTTCCAAAATCACTTTGGTTTCTCATACAGCATCTCTGTAAACTACGTGTATACACTGAATTTCACTCTCTGCCTTTAACGGCTCGTTGTACCTCCAATAGCTCCAGCCCCCACCCTCCCTGTGAGCACAGTGTGCTCTGATTGGTCGGGATGTTGTGAATCGGGATGTTGTGAATCGCGCTGAGCTCCGTGGAGGTGTGGTTTCCTTGTTTAGCGACAGCGAAACACAGCCAAACTCACCATGAGCACACACAAAGTCACAGCCGAAGTAAAAACAATAAGTGTGGCTTGATATTGAGTAAGAAAAAGGTTGATAAACGCTGTGAGAATGGGTCTGCAGAGAGAATTTCGCCACGATCCCAACTGTCTGTTATCAGCCTGCAGCCAGGGAGGAGAGATCAGCAGAGCTGCCTGCAATGAGTGTGTGTGTGAGGAAGTCCGTGGATTGGTCAATTTGGACCAATCAGCGGGGGCTTAACGTAACGGCTCCGCGGACGTAAAGTAACGGCTCCGCGGATTGGTCCATTTGGTTCCGGGTTACGCATGACATCATGCGGTACCCGGAAGAATAAATGGACAGTGACGTATCTCCAACGAGGCGTTTTGGGGAGGTATTTTCTGTGTTAGAGTTTTACTCGCTACAGGGTTTACTTTGAGGGTTTTGACTTTGACCGTTTACATGCATAAAAACCTTCATAACACACAAGGGGACGGGTAATAACCGGAAAAGTATGACATGGGACCTTTAAGTGTAATTTGGCTTGGCTTCCTATTTGTATGGACATGCTTTTATTTAGAAGGAGAGTTAGCGCTGTTGACAGGAAGTTGTTGTTGCTATGGAAACAACGTGACGGAGATTAACGGAGAAAAGTAATATCTACATATAAAGACGGAGAAAGTAAACGATAACGCTTAAGGTTAAGTGTTAGCACCCCCCAAAGAAGCGCAAGCTCTTACGTTGATATTGGAGATTTCAATAAATTCAATTTGAAAAAAAACCAGGATAAAAACGAGAAAAAAATAAAAATAAATATCCGAATAACGAAATTGAAACCTGAATACTACTCCAACAAACGAATATTCGGATATTCGGGTCCAGCCCTAATGTCTTCCAGTAGAGATAGGGTGTATGCACTATAGGTCAGATAAATATGGATGGCAGTAATAGTAACATTATTGAAATACACTATACTAGTGTTGCACGATGTACCGATACTTGAAAGGTACCGCGATACCCTGCCGTTAAAAACGTTACGATTCCTCCGTTTCATTAGTATCGGTACTTTAAGAATGACGGGGGGAAGTACTCCGGTGAGAAAGCGCCGTCTTAATAAGAGCTGTGTGTGTTCAGCGCTCTGCTTCCACTCCCTGCACTGCAGCCGTGCCTGCAGTCCCTCCCCTCTCGTGCACGCTCAAGTGCCTCCCCTCTCTCGTGCACGCGCTAGCTGGCAGAGCATGTGAGAAAACGAGAAGCATGGCTGTAAGTGGGAGTGCAACTGCCGCTGCACCTCGGCTTGTTGACAAAAAAGACGCCAGAAGCGAAATTTGGAAGTATTTTAGCTATATCTCTGACAGTGAGGGCAAGCCTACAGACACCACGAGGCCTGTCTGTAAGAAAAGTATTAATTTTATTTAATACGAATTCTTGTCATTTATTTTATTTATTGTTCTCATTGTTTAAAAGTTTGTGTTATGGTTATGGTTCTGGTGTGAAATAAGGCACAATAATTACATTTAAGAATGTTTCCCTTTTTTTAAGAAAAGTATCGAAAAGGAATCGGAATCACAATTCTTGACTTGGTATCGGTATGGAAACCAAAATGTTTGTATCGTGACAACACTACACTATACTGTATGCCTCTCATATGCCTTTCATATAATCTATTACTAGGGATGGGTATCGAGAACCGGTACTAAGTCAATACCGGTACCTGATTGGTCGGTATCGGTATACCGTTAAGCCGCTGGACAAACGGTGCTGCTATCTGTATATGTGTTACGTCTACTTCCTTATTTTAACTTTAAACCATTCTGGTTGGTTGGAAACCCTCATCCCGTGTGATGTATCTGGTTTGAGACCCCTCTGATTGGCCACTTACAATAGAGAGGCAAAGTCCCTCCCCTTCCGGGAGCCTCCATGGGACCCCGGAAGCGGAAATGTATACATTGAAGTCAATGGAGAAAGAAAAGTTATCTTTTGATCCCGTTTGAATTGTGCCACGAATGACACATATGATGTTTGTCAATCTTAAACAATCATTTCCATGTAAAAAAAGTCACAGTTTCTCGTAAAACTGTTGAAATATAAGACTATGAAAAATACGCAACCAGAAAGACTACAAATCCCAAATGCATTCTGGGTCGCGTAAGTGATGTCATAAGCAATAATGCTCCAAGACGGGTTGCGACTCGCAAAGCAAAGAAGAAGAAGATCTCGCAATTAAAGCAAAGAAGAAGAAGACTGATTTATTCCCTCCAATAAATATAAGAGATTGCTCCAATAAATTCACTTTTACAAGATGCCTGTATGCTTTGTACCAGGTTGTAATCACAAAAGTGATCATACCACTTGCTCGTTCTATCACTTCCCGTCTGATGAAAGAACCAGGAGTCGTTGGACCAAACATATCAGGTAATATACATGTTTTACATGGAACATAGTCAAGTTAGCTTCCTAGCTAGTAGCGAGCATGTTAGTTAGCATTACATTACATTACTTAGCCTTGTCATTTGTATTAGCCTCAACATGAAGTAAACCAAAATGTTAAACAGTAAGAGTAGTCATGATGGTAAGTATTTTGTGAAACATTTGAAGAGTAGCTTATCGCCCCCTCCACCAGGTGCTAAGGGGGCGGGAGGTAGGCTAACGCCACATTAGCGATCTTTTCTACTTAATGCTATCTGCACAAATGGTTAACATTGAACATTAAAAGATCAGGCAGTTCAGGGAGTCGAAGGCAGGCAGGCAGCTTTGCATGACATTCTTCTGGACGTGTTTCATTGTGATGATAGTGAGAGTGAGTCAATCTGTTTGTTGGAAAGACAGTAGTTGAGTGATTACTGAGAGAAAATTATTAAAGTAGATAATTATTCAGTGTTGTTACTTTAAAGTGTTGTTACTGACCTTTTTCTCTTTTATTTTCTTTACCTCACCTGTAACTGCTGAGACCCTGAGGAACATGCACACTAGACTGACCTGCTTTGGCAACCTGATTTCCACTGTACGTAATAGTATTTGGCTCTGGTATATTATTTATATACATCAAGGGCACAATGCACCCCCCAGAGACACACATGTATTGAGTGTGATATTTTGCATTGGTCGTGTGAAATCATCTTTAAATACTAGAAAACTGTAGGAGCAGCAACTTGTTTTGAAATTGAATTTTTAATATTCGATAATAAAGTTGATCTGTTTTCTTTATTCTTCTCTCTTCCCAGCTCCATCCATCACCATTCTCTGTTCCTGCAGGTCCTGCTTGCTAATCAATGCTCATATTTTTTTACACAATTACAAATAAAGTCAATGTATTGTATGACATGAAGTTGTGCTTCATTCTGAGTCAATAATAAATTCATTCTGCCTTCAACTGCAAAATGATTGTGGACTGCACCGACATCCATGTAGCTGCCCCCCAGTAAGACGAACCAAGCAAAGTTGACATACTCAACATACAGCTGTGCTCTTAAGTTGACATGAAGAATTTGTGAAATATTGGTATTAACAGGTTTAAATTATTATTAGTAATTAATTATATAATTGTCTCATTGTAGACGAGCAGACAGGGAGCCAGATGAGAAAAGCAGAATATGCAGCTGCCATTTTACACATGGAAAAGAGAAAGGGCCAAGTGAGTGGACAAAAGAGAAATCCCAAATACGAAAAATAAAATTATACAATTTACAGATATGTATACAAATATATTTATATATATATATATATCCTATATACACCATGTATAATGATGGTGTATGATGTAGAAGGAAGTGTGGTAGATAACAAGTAAATATAGAGTTACATACAGATCCATGTTACAGCAAAAAATGGAATAACTAAGAAGCATGCAGTATAATAATAATTACATGCAACAATTAAATAACTGCTCAGCATCTCCACCACAATCCCAATCTGCTGTGTCCTGTTTTCCTCCCCTCTGCATAACACCCCATCACACATACGAAACACAACGCAGAGTCCGAGGGTGTTAAGAGTGTGTTTATTTAAATGTCCTCCTCTCTACTGGCCAACACAGAGCAACACATATAGAGCAACACATATGCTGGGTGTAGAATTTTTCCAGGAGGTGGAGATTTCCATGCCATGCAGGGTCTTTGGGGATGGGGATGATGATCGGCTCCTTCGTGGTCCACAGTAGCAGAGACTCCGGTCTGTGATGTGCAGCTGTTATATAATATACAATACTTTTTTGAAAAATATTTGATCAACAAAAAAGGATTTGGTCAGGATCTAGTCAGTGTGTAGTTTATTAATTAATCAATGCTCTCTACATTAGGAAAACACATACCAGTGTACCAGAGGGAGTCACACACAGCTGTGCCTAGATAACCAAACAAATTGACAACAGGGATGCAAACTCATCAGGTATGAAAAAGGTGACAAGGATCCGAGCCCCCCGACCCCACAGAATATCGGCTTTAAAGTTAGGAATAACAGAGGATTTTAGCAGTCAGAACAACTAAAGCAGCAGTGTTAATAATAACAGAAACGCCATAGAGTCACATCTAATAGAAATATATAAAAGCATTTATTTTAATTGAGTAGCAGCCAGTTTATAATTTTGGCAGCACTGTTGAGCATTTTGATAGAATTCATTTTCATGCCTCTGTGCAAGGCTTAGTCTTTTTATCTTTATAGCCACTGGTGTAAAGTAACTAAGTTCATAAACTCAACAAGTACTATAAAAGGGCACAATTTTGAGATACTTGTACTTTACTTAAGTATTTCAATGTTTTGCTACTTTGTACTTCTACTCCACTACAGTTCAGAGGTAAATGGTGTACTTTTACTCCACTACATGCAGGGCTTGAGCTTAAGGACGTCCCGTCGTCGGAAAAAATAGTGTCGGGGAGGATAAAAAATTATTTTGGGACGAATTTGGGACGAGAGTTAAAATAAAAATACCCTGCTAACTCTACTACAAACGGCGATGAAAATGAAACCGACTGCACGTTTTGTGTAGCACACAGTTATTAAACCTCCTTGTCAACATAAACACACACGCACAAAACATTTAGCAACCTGCAAAATACACACACACACACACACTTCCTGGCCCGCAAATTTGCGGATCTAGCTACAGTATGTACTGAGTGTGTGTATTTCGTGGGTTGAATGATGTACAATGACAATGGTATCCCGTGGAGGAATTCTGAAATGTTTTACCGTTACATCACAAACACGCACAGCAGAACCAGACCCTGGAGCGCCGGCCTCTTTATTTACTTACTCCTCTTCATCCCCTATGGGTAATAAGGCTGAGATGAGAACCCTCCATCGTATTTAGTCCTTAGCAATATGCTGCGCCTCTCCCCATGTAGGGATGTGTACCGAGCCCCAGTATTAAACGGGCTCCGCCCGGGCCAGAATTATTAAAGACAGTGGTAACGTTAAGCTCCGACGTTAGCGGACTTTTTATCGGTACTGGAGACATTTAAAAAATATATGTCACATGTATTATTGCTACATAAACATTATATCGCAGTTTTAGTTTAGCCAACTCCGTTTCTAATATGCAATAAGACTACAACATGCGTCTATGATGTATTTTCAAGCTTTCCAATCCAGACGAGATCTCTCTCTCCGGTCTGTGTGCGAGGGGGCGGGGCAGTTTGTAAAGGTCTCCTGACTGTGTTACAGACTGTCATCCTGGTTAGTGGTTACTCTGGGTTCTGTCTTCAGGACAGAGTGTTGTGTTGAGTAATTTTCTCGTTTGTGTGTTTGTTTAAATATATTTGGCCTTTGTTCATGTGATTGACTGATTTACTCAAGTAAAAAGTTTGATGAATTATCATCTAATGATTTGTATGATGTTTTATTTATGTTACAGGTCACTTTGAATGATTTTAACTAATGATAATGTAGAAAAACTAATATTTTAAATTCGGGACGGCCCACATTAATTTCGGGACGGCTTAGATTGTATTTCGGGACGGTTCCGGGAGGATGGTGAAAAAAGTTAGTCGAGAGCCCTGACTACATGTATTTAATACCTTTAGTTACTTTACAGATGTGGATGAATGATGTGAAATATAATCAAGTCTTAAATCAGACTTTAGTTCCACCTGGAGTAAATTCACAAGCTACTCTGCAGTATACAGTCATTCAAACTAGCTGCACCTTTACCAGCTTTGATAACACTTTAATGATCAATCATTATAAAACATATCATATTATTCTGAAATGGACCAATCTGCAAAGTGACTACTTTTACTGTCGCTACTTTCACTATATTTTGATAATAATACTTTTCTACTTTTACTTGAGGAACATTTTGAACGCAGGACTTTTACTGTAACAGAGTATTCCTACACTCTGATACTTCTACTTGTACTCAAGTAGCCTACACGATCTCAGTACTTCTACTTTTACTCAGGTACAAGATCTGAGTACTTCTACTTTTACTCAAGTACAAGAACTGAGTACTTCTACTTTTAAACAAGTACGAGATATATACTTATACTAGGGATGCCAGTGATTATTCGATTATTCGAATATTCGTTACAGTCTCCATAATCGAATATTATTTTTAAAAATCGATTTTATTTATATATATTTTAATTATTATTTATGTTTGTTTTTTTTCTGGCTTAGTTTCAACCAAAATATAGACTAATGCTAATAATAGTAATAGTATTAATAATTGTAAATGGCCATTGGTCACACCACCAGTTTGTTTTACTGTAAACTTGGAGAAAGCCTGCGTGCAGAGCAGACTGCTGCTGCAGCACGCTACACACCGACCCCGCCCCCACCCCCCGTCTCCCTCACACGTGCGACTAAAGATGAACAAAGCGGCAGGTCAAAAGAGTTCCTCCTCGTGGAACTACTTCGAACTTACAAGTCCAAGGGAAGTTAAATGCAAGCTCTGCGAAAAGACGTTGGTCTAAGAGGTTACAGAGAAAGACGCAGCACTGCTGCGCATAGCTCATCTCCAAGTAAAGGCAATGGCAGGCAAAGAAAACAACGGATCGGTCGAATAATCGATTATTATTCGCCAGGGCTGCCGAATAATCGATTTTGATCATGGTCAGTTTCTGGCAACCCTAACTTATACCACCTCTGTTTATAGCCTATGAAAACAACGATTAGAAAACTAAGGCTAAAGCTAACGTTAGCAGATAGTGACAATGTATGCTAGTTAGCTAGCTCAAGGATAATATTGCGACGGAAAAATAACCTTTTCAGTGCACATCACACTCTGCTGCTCCGACAGGGAGCTCTGCTCTGAACACCTGAACGGCCCGTTCTAACAGCTGTTCACCAGCGGTCCAGTCTGTGCCACAGTGACTCCGAACCACACAGTTAATATTAACGAACGCACCGTAGGTAATGTAGCTGATGAAGCTAGACCATCATGGCCGAGCAGCAGAGCCTTATTATACATCATGAGCAGAGCCGACAGGCAGGAAGACTCGAGCACACAGCTCGTACTTCATTATAATATATAAAAAAAAGCTCGCGGCCGCACATTAATCCGGGTCCCAGACCCCCTCCCATACCCCAAAATATTTTTATTGCAGATCTACATGAATCACACAAACGCCCTATTTTGGATTCAAAACAGCGAATTTCGCCGAAAGGTGACAAGTTTGCATAACCAAAATCCTTGAATCTACACACAGCAAATAAACTCAAATGACAAAACGAGATGTAACTGATTTACAAATGTTAAAAAATGCTTCTTTTCATCCTCTGTCTGAGGGAAAACCCCAAAAAGCATGATAGGGCGAGCCAGGCCCCTTTAAGTTATTTTATTTATTTGTGTCTGCTTCTGAGAAGCTAATGTATAAGTTATACAGTTATTTCTGCAAGAAAATTACAATATAAAATGACTGTTTAATCTTCACATCTTGTATTCATGTCTATAATTTTGAGCACCAAATTATTGAAAAGTATCGATAAGAGTATCGAAAAATACCGATACCGATAAGCAGTACCGGTATCGGTATTGATAAAATCCTAACGATACCCATCCCTATCTATTACTTAATATTCAAATATTTATACATTTGATGAAGAAGGAACAACAAGTACACAAGTAAAACATACAAAAGTCAACATCCGTAATAAAAGCGTCTAACAAGTAACATGTAATAAGAGACGGGACTTTGACAGAACCTTTCAGAAATATCTCTATTTAGTTTAACTTACTGGAATACAATTAGCCGTAGGACAAATATGTCAGTGCCAGATTGATGCCATAGATGATTTTCTGCCAGTTGAATATTCAAAATTATATGTTTTTAGCATGCAAAGTACACGCTTTGCTACAAATAATAAACCTGGAGAATGTAGGCTTGAAAGACTATATCTGTTGCAGACATTTCTGAGAGACATATGCTATCAGCATTAGTATTTTGTTGTATTAGGTCTTAATGTTCAGTTCATTATTTGAGAACATGACACATGTTGATCCAGATCTGCTGTCTGAGTTAGTTCTGTAAAGACAGTCTGAAGGTGATTTCAGTCTCCTGTTAAGTATTTAAGCCGTTCTCTAGCCACCATAAGCCCTGTGTGGCAGTGCTAAAAGAAAAGTGGGCTTCGTTTTATCCTAACTCAGCCTGACAGGTAAAACAGAAGCTGGACAGTATGGAAGCCTGACTCAGATCTGTGCTTGAAGAGAAAGCTTGGTTACAAAAACAAACATACAAATTATTCCAAAAGTGAATTTCAAGAAAATAACAAGTTCACTTTACATGAAATAAAATGTAAACAATTATTTTCCTTTTTAATGTGTCTGTGTGTATTACATCTTACCTATTCTATACCAATGAAATGATTGTGTTAAGACCAGTTAGTAGTTCAGGTTTGATTCGTTTAGTTTTGAGGGCATTTGGTTAGTATGAAGTATTTCCTTTAGCTTGTGAATGTTTCTGTATAATCCATCAAATTCCTCAAATTATAGATATGTTCAAAAGATACATTTTAAATACTTGATTTTTAGTGTGTAGACCCCTCTTCTCAAGCTTTGTAAAGTTCATCGGGGTGTCTTATTTCATATATCTCTGTTTTGTCTGTATTTTTATACAGTTTTTGAATAAATGAATTGAAAATAAACAGCAAAACATAAAAGCACAGTATATTAGGAAATAGCCAATATGAATACATTTTCACCCCATGGGAATGTAACCTCTAACCTAGCAGCGTTTTTGTTGTGCTGAATGCACCCTGTGATCTCTATGGTCTATGCCCTTGTTCACCAGCGCTGCGTCACTCATATGTTTACCCCTGTGAACGTGCTTTTCTGTTAGCACTACTTGTATGGTATAGCTGCTATTGACGTTTCTCTCTCCGAGGCCCTTAGGGGCTTCAAACGTGACCTAATCGCACCAGCCACAACACCAGAGCCTCTAACACATTTATGTTGTAGCTACACAATTACCTTTCATAAGGAATCCATTAGCCCCTGTTTAAGTTCAGGGGAGAGGAGGAGGATACTGTGGCTGGAGGAACAACATAATTATAAAAAGAAGGGGCTAATCTGCTATATGTGAATGTCACAAAGCAGATAAAAGTGTTTTTTTCCATAACAGTGATTAAACCTCTGGAAGCACATACATTTCGCCATTGAAAACACCTGGTGTCTGTTAGGTCTTTCCTATTAGAATCATTGTTTTGTTAAAAATAAGCAGAACACCATGGTTTACCAGACAATGGGAACATTCAAGAGAAAAGACAACAGAGTTGTGAGCTTTATGAATGAAAGGAGAACTCGTAAGTGTGGAGAGGAAATACTGCAGCAATCAGCAGTTACTGCAAAAGATGGGTGGGTAATATAGGATTATTGCTATATTCAATCTAATACAATTGTATCTATATGTCTCTGTAATTCTATGAAATAGTTGTAGTGACACATCTTCTCTCTCTTGTGGATCTCTAGTTATAACAGTGACAGCAGGCTCACGAGGTGAGCTGACCTTTAAGGAGGACCACCAGTTCTTATGAAACAGATGGTCCACTTTAAAAAGGTCAGCCTACCTTAACTGAGCCTTAAGCAAGTCTTGGCTGTTTTCATTCTTCTTATTGAAAAGTATAGATTTGTTTCCATTTTATTGTCTAGAACAGTGATTCTCAAATGGGGGTACGCGGACCCCTAGGGGTACGTTGGGGTACTGCAGGGGGTACGATAGGTTAAAAAAAATAAAAAAGGTTAATTATAAAAATACCATGCATGATTACAAAAATAATCTTAGTACAATAAGTTAAATAGAAAATACAATTTTATATAAAATATTCCTAGAACCACTAAGGGGGTCCTCATATAAACATGTTACATTTGTGTATTGTATTTATAGTTTTTAATAATTCATTTTCATTTTGTTAATTGGTTTGTTAAACATATATTAATTCAATTGAAAAACTCCTTGGAAAAATCTTTTTTTTCATGAATAAAGATGAAAATATCGTTAGTTTGTTGTAATTCAGGAGTTAATAAATCAAACACTGATGGAACATCACTATTGTAATTATTTATATATGCTTTTTCCGTCAAAAATGTCCGGGGTTGGTCAGGGGGTACTTGGCTGAGAAAATGTTTCAAAGGGGGTATATTAATGAAAAAAGTTTGAGAAGCACTGGTCTAGAAGAGCCCATAATTACATGTTTAAATCATATTTGAATAGCTTTTTGTGAGTTGATAAAATTGTAACTGATTGTGATAATCAGACCCACCTTTTTAATTTCAATTTTGATTACATTTGATGTATTCTTGTTATATTCAGTCCTGCATGTATTGCATTCTATTGTTATTAACTGTTTTGTTAATCACAAAAATATGTGTTGCTCAGTCTATGGACTGGGATTAAGGGTAGCATATATAAATATAAAATATAAATATATATTATATAATAATCTATTATATGATCATTGTTTTTATTTTGTCACTCTTTGTTACCTTTTGTGTATGAAAAGTGCTATATAAATAAAGTCTGATGTGATTAAATGGGCAGAAGATATTGTCTCATATTGATCGCATTAAAAGAATATCATCATAGAATGTAATATTGGCATATCTGGAATTGTTGTCAGAAAAATTGAAGTAATACTGCAACAAAACGTGTGGTGTGATTTGAACCCTTATCAAATACGTACTTATTCAACATTCAAGGGAATGAGATTTTCAAATTGTTATTGAACATCGACATCAGAGCAAAACAAACATGATGGGGACTTCCCTACAAATTATCAGCAGCTTAAAAACATCCTTCAGTTAAGCCGGAGCCTCTGTCTTTGACGGGATTTTGACGAGGGATCATTTAAATCTGACAGCAGTGCAGATCTGTATCCAAATATTTATCTGAACTTTGAAAAACCCCATCTACAGTGATCTGATTCAGGACAAGACCTAGCCAAATATAAATAAATCACCAACTGTCTGACACCAGTACCCTGTACTACTAGTGCTGCGTACCGGTACGCCGAACCGGTACTGGACTTGTAAAAAGTTTCGGTTCAAGTCCGGTTAAAACCGGAACGTCGGGAACCGGTACTTACGTATATTCTCCTTTTTGTTCTAAACCATCTAAAAACTTCCATAGATCGAGAAATTTGCGCTGAGAAAAGACGAAAAACATTGTTTTGGCTTCTGATATGGCGGCCATTACTGAGCTCACGAAGTCTCGCAAAATATCGCAACTGCTCGCGAGATCTGTGTGACGTCGAGGGAAGCTGGACACTGACAGCGTGGGATGCTGGTTGCCATATTTGGTAGTGTAGCTAAGCTAACTCCTTTGTATGTATGGTGATATAGTGTCTGCCGAAAGAGCAACACTTCACCCAGACAATGTCAATATGTTGTTGTTCTTGAACAAGAACACATAGACTTGTACTCTTGCATATTGAGTCTTGTATGTACATCACTATGTATGTAGTTGTGTTGTGTAGTTAGTAAGTAACACATGTAGAGTTCTAGAAAAGACATGGTGTAGACACAAGTTGGAAGGGGGCACAATAAACCTGACGAGTTTGAATTTGAGTTGATTATGAGTTTATTTTCAATTGATAATTAGCTCACAGTAAGTTCACTTTAGTTACTCACACCACTTGACACAAGTCCGGACTTGTAGTCCGGACTTGAACCTGAACCTCTGGACTTGAGTCCGGACCTGAACCTGAATGTGAGTCCAGGTACACAGCACTATGTACTACGAAGCCGGATTTTCGCTTAGCGAGGTAACTTCAGGGTTAACTCTGGGTTTCCGGTCCTACAACGCTGGTTCACTTCTTACCGGGGTAGATCTCCATGGTAATTTATGCTGAACACCAAACCTGCTCCAGAGCAGTGAAAGCACAGCCTGCTGACCAATCAGAGCTCAGTCTGCGGAGTTTAAAGCTATCAAGTTCTGTGGGAAATACAGTTTAAACTGCCGTTGCAGGAAAGAGGTCCGGCAAAAATCAACGTCTGTTTGAACGTGAACATTAATAGAATATCACTGCCCATCTTCAGAGCAATCTGACTGTTATTACATTAGCGTTAAGCAATTACTTAAATATCTGCCACAACGTAACCGGAGCAAAGTAACATTACGTACAGTCCGCGACACTGAGTCCAGACGTCGATGTGTCCCTCCCATTATCATTCATATCACATAATCAATCGCATCATATCACATGATAATATCATATATTTCCATATCTGAGTCAGCTTCTTGAGCCGTATCTGGCTGTGCAACACTAACAGTGTCACATACTGTATGCAGAAGTATTATTTTAAGCAACACATTAAGGTGACGAAACACTCGAGACAAATGTAATTAAATTCAGATCCACTCGTGTCTTAGACGGGTCAGTGATATCATGAACCTGTTAATGCAGTGGTTCCCAAAGTGGGGGGCGCACCCCCCTGGGGGGCGCAGAGGCATGACAGGGGGGGGGGGGGGGGGGGGGGGCGCGAGAAACCAGGAGGAAAAATGGTTATTACAAATAAATAAGATTAAACTTTTTTTTTTTTTTTTAAATCATAATTTCAAAAATTATTGATTCGAAAATAATATGATACAGTACTATTATGTCTGGGTCTCTGTGTTTCATTAAAGCTCGGCTCTGTGTGTGTGTGGAACGAGCCATTTTGTGTGCGTGCGCGAGAGAGAGAGAGCGCACCGGTACCGGATATCGTAGTTGTTAGCTTCTGGTGCTAGCGAGCTACGCTAACGGATATAAAGAGTTGTTTCAACAACAAAGTGGAGGAGAGTCCTCTCCTGTCAGACTGAGAGACTCAGTGAACTAAAGGAGTCTCTCAGTGTTTAGGTAGTTAACTTTAGTCTAAGTTGTCTCAGTGGGTCTCAAACGTTTTGGTCACCATTAATGTAAACAATTGTTTCCGAGGCACACGTTTATATGATCATTATAGTTATCAAAAAATAAGAGAATAAATGAAAAACAGGTATGAAATACTATATGACAGTAAAAAAAGAATAAAGTTTAAAAGGGAGTGATTTGTAAAATATCCATAAAGAAAAAGGAAATCTGTTTACAGTTCTGTTTCACATGGATGTTGAGATGTATCCATAGATCTCTTCATTTAACTCTCAAAGTGCACCAGATTGATGCATTTAACTTCAATATTTAAAAATAAATCTTCCCGGGGGAGCATGCCCTCAGACCCCCCTATGTAAGGTCCACACACCACCTATAAAAAATAGCACTTTACCCCTGCTTACACCTATATGTTGTGAGCTGACAGTTACTTTCGTAAATCTGAAGTGAATACATTTTGGATTACTTTTAATATTCATTACTAAAGGTACAGCCGAATCATCACAGCGCACAAAACCTATTACCGCCGCAGATGGACCAAAAAAGGGAGCGTTTGAAAAACATTTGCGGGTCCACTCAGTGAAACAATAACAACGAAACATGGAGGAACCAAAGTATGCGTTTAAATCGTGTGTGTGTGTGTTTGTAGAGGTGTGTGTGGTTAAAACACATCAGCCACACCGCTCTTTAGCCTTTCTATGATTCTGAGGTAAACACAGTGAAGGCGGTGCGTGAAAGGCGGTGCGTGAAAGGCGGTGCGTGAAAGGCACTGCGCGGCGCGCTCCTCTTCTCAGAGGCTGAGGTAACCCTCCCGCTGCCTCCTGGTGCTGCAGAGATTTCATGAAGTGAAGGAGGTTTTCCTTCTATAAAACAGGCAGTGGCAGCAGATACTGTGAGAGTCACAGACATGAATACATAGATCAAGGCAGACTGGTGCACACACTCTCCTGTTTTGCCAATCCGGTGCTTGAACTCTACACCCCTGGCCGAAATTTCCTTAAAATGAAGTCCGAGTTCGACATTTAATTAATGTCCTGCAGAAGGCGACACGCCCGTTCTAAGCCGTGTCCCCTCACTCCTCACATCCCAAGCTGCATCCCAAAAAGTTTATTATGTTGTTGCATCGTTTCAGATGTTATGTTTCAGTTGTGCTCTTGATAAGCCATTAAAACAGTAAAAAAACGTTCAGTTTCCTTTTGCTTTTGGTGTCTCCTGTTCACCAATACATACCATCTGTGATGGAAAAAGAAAGTAATCCTAAAGTAATCTAAAAGTAATCTGATTACGTTACTTTTTAAGACGCGTAACTGTAACTGTATTCAGATTACTTCAGAGCCATGTATTCAGTCATCAGTAACTGATTACATTTACAAAGTAACCATCCCAACCCTGCGCCCGGTACATTAATGGGAAACCCTAAATGTTTGAGCACCCTCTATGAAACGTCAAGCTACCCCACAGCACCCCCAAAATAAATATCTGGCGCCGCCACTGAGCCTGACTTGTGTTGGGGGGGCCCGACTTTTTTTTTTCCCCAAAGGGGGGACCTGACAAAAAAAGTCAGAGAGTAATGTATGTCTCATGCACTGGGAACATGGAGCGAGTGATGCTGAGAAACAGATTACTAAACTACTCTGTGGAGATACAGGGTTTTTAGTCCAACAGTGGGAGGTAAGCGGTCAGTGAAACATGTTATTTGTAGGGTGTGTTTACTGACAGCATAGGAGAGGAGCAACCCAGTAAAATCACAATGTGCTAAAACAAGCAAACACGGCACATGCAACAGAACCACAATGTGGCAAAACAGCACCACAGGTTCAAAGCATTCTTTCAGATGTACAGACATTGTCTTCCATCGTATTCAACGCTACAAAAAGTGACCGGAACAGTCTCTGCAATTCCAGCTCACCACTACAAACAGAGCAGCACAGCTACAGTGTTTTACAAGCCACGTTAAAAGAGAAAATAGTCCTTACAGAATATCCTGGAGATTAAGGGGAAAAGTTAAATCATCTCATTATAAATAACACTTCTCTTAAGTATAATTAAAATGCAGCTTCGTTTTTTTCAGACAAGTGGGTGGAAACACTGAGAACTCAATTATGACCACACTTAAAGATACTGCTACTCTTTCGATAAATAGTTATTTTTTTAATGAAGGACTGATGGTTTTGTTTAAAACTTGAGCTGTAAAGGTGAACTTCAAAACACAAAAAACACAATGACCACTGAGGAGAGATGATTTGAGGTAATGAATGGCATACAATTCCACGGCAGCAACACAGTAAAGACTAACTGTATGAACAATTAAACTAAAAACAATACCATCCCAGACTTCACACCTGATTTTGCTATCTGATTACTTGATCGTGTTATTATCTCATAATACACATGTAGGATGCAACAAAGATTTGAAAAAAACTAAAAACTTGTTGACATACTGTCCAAGAGTAACACAACAACATTATGTCCAACTGCAGTAGGTGACTGGCTCCATGCTGATCCGTCCCTTTGTCTACGAGAGGAGCAGCCTCCTTCAGATCAGACACTGACAACCCTCGGGGAAGGAGCACTTCTTAACACCACATCCCAACATCAATCACTTAAACACAAAGTCAGTAGTAATACTAATTCCATGTATGTGTAAAAGCCTCCGATCTGGTTTATTTTCCTATCGGGATTTGCGCACCGGCGCTGCTGCAGGCAGGCAGACATACATGTGGAATGTGGAGGGAAGCACACGCCTATAACAATAACACGGCACACAAAACATTACCGGGACGAGGCTAGTGTAGAAGTTGTGCTGAAATGCGAGATTAATGCGCTATTGGTAATGGCATGTGGCTTCAACACACGGTGTGGAGAGGTAACAAAGAAAAAAGCTGCAGGATTTTTTTTTATGAGCAGCGGCTAGCTCACAACATCACATGCTAACAGGAGCCTTTAGTGTCATGAAGCTAGTGAATGTTCTCTTACCTGATGTGGCATATCAACCTTCACTTTGTGCAGTAGCAGAGGGGGGCCCAAATGTTGGAGCCAGGTCGCCAAATTCTCCGGGCCAGTGGAGTTGAAGCTTTTTCCTTTTTTTACAATTTCCCCACGCTGAAAAACTTTTCCTCCGTATAAAACAAAACTGTCAACAGAGAAGAAAGGAGGAGTGATTAGGCAGGGCTATCTAACGGTCAGTCGGGTCTGGCAGCACTGATGACGTCCCGTTATTTCATGCACGGACACACAGCTACGCCAAACGTCACTCAATAAATATAACAACTCAATATTCGCCTCGCTCGGGCAGATGTGAACACTCTTGAGAAAACATTTCAGGACTAGTGGACATTCAGTACAACAGTTACACATTCTGCAGCATTTCATACACACAAAAAGTTCACACTGCTTGCTAACCTCCGACACTTGCTATACTGTTAGGGGGAGTAAACGAATTATCATTATTAAACATATTATTGGGAAATATATATATAATTAAAGAATGGTTCGTTAACATTTATAATATGTATGCTAATACATGTTACTACTTGTTTCCCAACCTGCACAGCCACATTAAATGGCCACATGGATTTCGGACAGGACGTTAACTGGGCTCGGACTTGCTAACAAAACGGACGCAGATAATATACAAAAATAGCCTTTAATGTCCACACAACATGCGGATAATTGTGTTGTCTGTTATATGAAATGACCTCTCTACAATGACAGTACCCCTAGGCTCACTGAGTGCATTGTTTGTGTCGGCGGCATGTCAAAATATTGCAGCCCGCTAGAGAGCAATAACAACAGCTAACGCTACGTTCACAGAAGCTCACTTCACTGGCCTGAAAAGCGCGTGTGCCACTCGGCCTGAAAGCACTTCTCAGCAAAAACGAAACGAAAAAGAGAAAAACTACAATAATATTGTAATTTATATGCCATTTCACTACACGAAACACTCCCAAAGGTACAGGCAAGTGCAAAATGACTTACATTATTCCATGCGAGGGGCAACGTAAGCAGACACTCCAGTGTTAGTCCAGTTTTTTAGATCTGTATCAACATAGACGGGCAGCACTTCTTCATAGTCCCGCCCCTAAGGTTTAACAGTCAGGCATATCTATACATATATAATCCTGCCAGTGTCCAATCACAGCGATCGACTGTGGCGTAGGCTCTGCTCCCATTGGTCGAGAAGCGTGTCAGTCTCTCGATGACTCTTCAGCTGTCTCCTTACCATATAGGGGTGTGTCGTGACGTACCACACAGACTGAGATGTAATTAACAATTTCATCAAAAGTAATAGTTAAGAAAACAATTGAAAAATAACTAAATAATTTTAAATAAAAACCATACTCCGCTGCTTGTGACGTTAAAAGGGGCGAGTCCTTTCCTGGATTTGGAGAGGCTGGAGAGATGGTGAGGGTCTGGGATGTCACAATATTTTCTTTGTATACATTTGTGTGTACACATTTGTGTTTTGACAATGTTGCATGTACTTTCTAACTCCACATTTCTCATGATGCATTATTTATATTTTACCTATACATAATATATGAAAGTTCCAGCATCCTCTTCTCTCTCTCTCTCTCTCTCTCTCTTTCTCTCTCTCTCTCTCTCTCTCTCTCTCTCTCTCTCTCTCTCTCTCTCTCTCTCTCTCTCTCTTTCTGGTCTCTCTGTCCTAGAAACTGCTGGTAACTGATAGTATACACACCAAGAGAAGTAAAATAAACAATTTCAGTGACCCATTTACTAGTCTGCGTCCATAGTTAATAGGAGGGAGTTAATTTGTGTACTTGGTAGAGGGGATGATAGGGCCCTGTGGTGCTATACAATACCACCCCTGGGAGGTTTTATTATAGCACTTCAATCACCACATTACCCACTCTGTAATTGTCTTGTTATTTCCATCTCTTCTCATGCCAATTGATCTGCTATGCATTGCGCCAGCCAGAAGAAGTTCAACTACGGTGTCTTTTTTTTCAAGTGCATACCAAGTGGACTTTAGGCTTTTTGGCTGTTACATGGATCCAACCTATGACCTTTAATAAAAGAAGGTCTGTGTTGACAACATACCAGCAAGTAATCCATAATTTGCCGTACGTTTCATGCAACGTTAAAAAGGAGACAGGCAACATGAGCCCCTTTCTGACAGATGGAAAAAAAGGCAACTTGAAGCCTGCTTAATGGTGGCTTTGAGCTCTCTGTGAACGGATTAAGGGAATAGCAGCGATTGCTTTACTGTGCAGCAGGAGAGGGGGCTCTAAGAAAGCCATCCTTCTTATTCACCATGTGATATTTTTGAATGGCATGTTACATGTCCTGAAAAAAACACACTTCTCAACTTGTTTCACTGTGTTAATTTTGACTCTTTGATGATCTATTAATTGGAACAAAAGTAAAAAAAGAAAAAAGAAAAAGGGAAGCATTTCAGATTCAGAAGTCATGATTATTTGAAATGCTGTTAAGTTTGGTTGCGGCTGAGACCAATAATCATGTTGAAAAAAAACATATTTAACTTATTAAAACAATCTGCAAACATTCTAAGTGTGTATGTGTTTACATGTTAGATCATTAAGATCATATTTTTTTTATTTGGGCTTTTTGAATCTTTCTCTTGTTAAGCATACTTGTTCTTATTTTGTGAGCAGGAGGTTAAAGCTGATAAAGAAAAATGATCAATGTTTCATTGTGTACATTAAAACAATAACCTCATTCTAAGTTTAAAAGCATTGTCTTCACATTGTAATTCCTACCTTTACAAGTCAGACATGTGTAATGTAAATGTTTTTCCAGTGAAAATGTAATTGAGCATGCCTGGTATAGAATATTTACATACGGTACATGGCTTCAAAGTCTGAGACTGTGGGCCTCATACAAAGCTTGGAAAAAGGAATCCCTGTCCCCCTTAATTAACTTGCTTTCACTCAATTCCAGGATTCCTATGGGATCATATTTATGTTACTTGATCCAATGAACACACATCAGATCGCCAAGATAGCCTAACATTTTTGCTTGACATAATGTAATATCATGACATAATCATGCTAACAAAAATCAAATACAAAAAGTCTGTCCAAAAGCATATTATTTTCCTCACACTATACTATGGTATCATATGCTTTACTATGCCATGCTATCCTAAGATTAGTAATGCTATGCTATGGAATACAATCATAAACTAAACTACACTATGCTAGCGCTTTGCCATGCTATGCCATGCCCAACTATTGTAAGCTACACAAAGCTATGCTATGCCATGCCATGCTGTTGTAAGCTAAGCAGTGCTATGCTATGCTACGCCGCTATGCTATTCAAAGCAGAGCTATGCTGTGCTATGCTTTACTTTACTATACGACTATACCATACAGCTTTACCTTATTATTGAACATTTTGTCGATAAAAGGAGCATTTTTTATAGATGCAATAAATAAAATATTCTCAAGGCTCGCTGGTTTTAAAGTTAAATTCCTTGAGGGTAATTGAACTGCTGCTATCATTATTATGCTAATCTTGTATGACTTTTAGACAAGTGTTTGATTATAAATGTCGAATCTTAGGGCAATTATGGTCATACAATGGTAAAGAGGTGGTTTCGCCAAGAGCAATTGTAGGCTTAAAGACATCCTTGTTCGAGCTTGAATAATTGCATACATCACAATTTTCAATCAGCTCACAACTGCCTGTAGTGTACGCTCACATTTTTTCTTCAAAGCCTTTGGTATTGATGAACATGAAAGACAAGGAATTTACAACTGAGCATAAATCAATGTCCACTTTCTTAATCATCCCAAATAGAACATAATGAATGAAGCTATGACTGTATGTTTACATGATCTATACTTGGCATTCAAGTGTGTGTGTTTGCGTGATATGTTGCCTTGCTCCCTGCCTGTGTGTGCCTGCATGTGGTGGAATCTAGGCCATCCCTTGTGGCTTTGTGTCTGAGAGGCAGATCAGCCTATATGAGGGGCAGCCAGGCATATGGGCGTGTTTGCGTGGGGGCATGCGCACACAGGACTTCATCTGCCTCAGTGTGCATGTGTGAATGATAGAGTATATACAGTACTGTGTGAGGCATGGGTTTTCTCGAGGTGTTTCCACTGTGCAAGCACACTGCCGCGTAATAGGAACAGGAGATACTCCTCACTTAAATTCAACACACACATTTTCTCTCTTTCCTCTCTATCTTCCTTCCTCAGGATCTCTCCATCTCATCCCCCCCCCCCCCCCCCCCCCCCCCCCCCCCCCACCTCCAAACCATCACACACATTGCACATACACACCACTTTCTCTCCCACTCAGAGTCTAGGAAACAGCTGGAAAAGCAAATAGTTGCAGGTAGGCCGATTGGCCTCACACATGACTGGACCGTTGCTTAGATGAATGCAGTCCTCACACTGATTTTTCAGCTGCAGCCGAAAAAAGGCACACCTTGAGGAATTCTGCACAGTTGGCAAACACACTCTTTGATCAACTTAGCAGTGTGTGGTGATAAAGATTTGTAGCGGTGTCACCTTCATGTGCCACAAGCTTTGATTTATTCGGTAAACAAATATGTCAAGGCTGGAACATTAGGGGACTTTTTTTCTACACTGAAATTATTAATAATATTATCCTCCCATGTAATGCATCTGTGTATTATATATTTAGATCAACGTTTTTGAATGAATCAAGGTTGGATGGTTTACAGAATGTATTATACAGAATGTTTCTGTATAATACACAAACTCTCTCCTATTCTAGATGTCATACCAAAATATATTGTAAATACTTCTTTTTTCTTTTGTGGGCCCCTATTATAAAGTTTTTAGAGTTTATTGGGGTGTCCCATATCTATTATGATCATAATTGTATTTTTAAAGGGGCCCTATTATGCTAATTTTCTGGTCTATAATTTATATTTTGTGCCTCTTCTGTGAAATGTTTACATGCTATATTGTTCAAAAAGCACTTTATTTTTCTCATACTACCTGTGGTGAAACACCTCTTTTCACCCTCTGTCTAAAACCAGAGCCCAGTCTGCTCTGATTGGTTAGCTGGCCAGCTCCGTTGTGATTGGTCAAGCACCAATTGCGGTATTTAGTCTACCGCATACAATTTGATGGAGCACTAGCCAATAGAAGTGTGGATGTTTTGTATTCACTATTCCGCAAAGGGAAACAAAGGGACTACTATCTAAGTGTGTGGGAGTGAAACTCCCTCTGGAGTGACCTTTGGGATTTGAGCCTTTCTAGACTATTTACATGCACAAAAACCTATATAAGACTCTACAGGTAGGGGAAAGCCCCAAAAAGCGTAATAAGGCCCCTTTAGACTGTTTGTGAATAAAGTGAATTAAATAAAGCTTCTCATGGATATTTTGACCGAAAAGAGGATCCAGCATGAGGGCAGCAGAACTCGAATCTTCCTCTGTCCAATTTAAAAACGTCATGCTCTGCTTCAATTTCTAAACAGTGTCCTCATCAGCCTCCAACGTCAATAACCTCACCCCAATCCAAGACAAATGTTCTGCATTC
>NC_136902.1:31716822-31789761 GCF_949606895.1 Notothenia rossii | reverse complement strand
AAGAGTCCAAGTCAAGTCCGGGTCACAAGTCTTCATGTATTAACCTTCGTGGATATATGTGTTGAAATGTAGCTGCTTATCTACATTGCTTTTATCCTGTCATGTTATACTAATCTGTAAATTGAACTGCTGTGAAGCGAGTTTGGCTACAATTCTTGTAATAGGTGCTATACAAATATAAAGGTTATTACTAATATTAATATTATTATTATTATTATTATTATTATTGTAAATGACTTTTAATGTGTCTAACTATATTTAAAATGAGTTACCTTTTAGAGAAGTGATTATATTTATATGCCAATATTTTTCCTATGGTAAAGTTTTTGTTTTTCACTTTTATTTTGATAGTAATAAGATCGGGAATCTTATTTTGAACGAACTTTTAACGGTTAAATCGGTTTACCATAAAGATTTAGCCCCAGAAAGCACATGGCTACTTAGCATGCAAAATGACGTCGTTCTGCATGTTAAGTAGCCATGTGCTTTCGTGTTATCGGCTGAATCTTTATTTATTGATTAGAACACACTCTGATGATAGTGTTCAAGACAGCCATGTCTGAACTCGATCCTTAGAGTAATGTGTTACGGAGCCTTCCCTTCAATATTGTTTCCACATAACGAGCATTTTGCGCTGCTCTTTTCCAATGTGGAAGCAGAATGTGTGAAAGCATACAGCACGATGCGGGGTGTGTCTCTAGACATCTCTAGACTGGAATAGCGGGGCCCAGTACGTGAACTCGCCTCACAGGTGCACACGCCAGGATAGAGGACATCAGACTCCAGAGAAAACTTGCTCGAGTCCGAGTCCGAGTCTAAGTCAGAGCGTCAATGTACAAGTCGAGTCCGAGTCATCGTGGGGGGAAAAATTCACGAGTCCAAGTCCGAGTCCAAGTCAGAGCGTCAATGTACAAGTCAAGTCCATGTCATCGTGGGGGGGGAAATTCACGAGTCCAAGTCCGAGTCGCGTCAATCAGTGCGCGAGTCCGAGTCGAGTCACGAGTCCCGAAAATCTGCACTCGAGTCCGACTCGAGTCCGAGTCGAGTCACGAGTCCCGAAAATCGGCACTCGAGTCCGACTCGAGTCCGAGTCCAGGACTCGAGTACTCCATCTCTGGTCTAATCACATTGGTAAAACGTCTTGGTCACTTAGCTTAGCAAAACCTTAAATCTCCAGTGTTCTAGTTTTTCTTATCTTGTGCTCTCTCTGTCCAGTATCCATCAACCTGCTCCTCTGCCTGCCGCGTCCAGCCACCATCCCTCCAGCTGTGTTCCTCCGTGCTTCCCCGCTCTCCAGTTCCAGTCTCCTCACTCTCATGAAACCTAGATCCCTGGCTTCAGACCTCCGCTTGAGCTCTGAAGACAAACCCCGGACCTGGACTAGCTGGATTATAAATCCCCTCTTCAATTCAGTCTCAAGACTGTTTTTGGTTATTAATCCCTTTTGGCTTCATAACTTCTGTCTCCTCTCGTCAGTGTTCAGTATGGTGGGTTCACTCCTGTAAAGCGCTCGGAGAGCGTAACAGATAGAACCTTATGAACGGGCTTGGCGTAGACCAAGACGCCGCCGTACATATGTCCTCCACACTCACGCTGTTGAACAAGGCTGTCGACACAGCTACACCACGTGTAGAGTGTGCACGGACCCCATGCACATGTTTTCCCTGTAGTAAGGGTTTGAAGTGCTGTAGGACCAGTACTACTGCCTATAGCTCGAGAAGGTTGATGTGCCGGGTCTCTGTCAGAGGCCAGCCACCACGTACAGCTGTCTCTAGGCAGGTCCCTCCCCTCAGCAAATGCTTTGGGAACCCCCAGTATTGGAGGTTGCCCTCTACTGAAGGGGGGGATGGTCACCAGACGTCGTTTATGCCTCTTGGGATCTAAACGAAGGCTAGCAAACCACCTCTGTAGTGTAGGCGACGCATGTGCAGTAGCCCCAGCGGTACCACGTGGTGAGCAGCCGCCATGAGACCCAAGGTCTGCATGATTGTCAGGGCTGTCACCGCTGCCCCCCGTCACAGTCTGAAAACTATAGGTTACTTACGTAACCCCAGTTCTCAGAGTAACAGGTAGTGAGATGTCTCACTATGGGATGCGCCTCATGGTGGAGCAAACAGAAGCATCAATCTCATTACGCCAATCCTGATTGGCTGGTGATCTTGACGTCAGCGTCAGGGAATCCGCCCACCCTATAAGTAGCTTGCGCCACGTCGCAGCGTCATTTAAAATAAGCACCTCTTCTCGCTTCACCTTAGCATCGAGGGCCGTCTGGTGAGACATCTCACTACATGTTATTCTGAGAACTGGGGTTACGTAAGTAACCTATAGTTCTCATTCATAACACTCCGTTCGATGTCTCACTATGGGATATTGAAGCACCCGTATTGCCAGACAAGCTTATCTCGAAAATCACCAAACCAACCAGAACTTAACAGGTAGAGCTCTGACTCAACACGGGGCCCAGCCCTGCTCGGGCCACACTAGGAGCAGAGACGTCTAGCCTGTAAAAGCGGACAAATGTGAGCGGCGAGGACCAGCTCGCCGCTGCCCAAATGTCTTGGATAGAAACACCCTTGAACAAAGCCCAGGATGTAGCCAGACCACGAGTCGAATGAGCATGCAGACCCGTAGGTGCCTGCAAACCGTGACTTGCATAGGCCAAAGCAATCGCTTCCACAATCCAGTGGGAGAGCCGTTTGCTTGGTAACGGGCTTGTCCTTCTGAGGGTTAGCCCAGGATATGAAGAGTTGGTCACTACAACGAAACTCTTTTGACCTGTTCATATAAGTGCGTAAAGCACGAACTGGACACAGCAAATTTGGCCGCTGTTCCCCGGAGGAACACAGCGGCGGAGGAAATGCCTCAATGTCAATTGGGGTACATGAACCAACCACCTTAGGTATAAAGGCAGGGTTGGGCTTCAGCAACACTCTTGTTTGCTCCGGGGCAAACTGAGTGCACGAAGGATGTACAGAGAGCGCATGAATATCACTGACTCGCTTGGCGGATGCCAGGGCCAGTAACAGCACTGTCTTCAGTGACAGGTGCTTCATGTCAGCTCCTTCCAGGGGTTCAAATGGGGTTCGAGTGAGCCCATCTAAAACCACTGTCAAATCCCATAAGGGCACCAGAGACCTGGAAACAGGGAGGAGCCTGCGAGCTCCCTTCTTAAAACGGCAGACCAAAGGATGTTGGCTAGCCGTCTTAACCTCGAAGCCCACATGGCATGCAGCAATAGCAGCCAGGTATACTTTGATCGTAGAAAAAGCTCTGTGTTTATCAATTAGGTCCTGTAGAAATGATAAAATCACCCCAACAGGACATTGAAAAGAGGTGTGCCCTTTTTGAAGGCACCATTCCTCGAACACCCTCCACTTACAGTCATAGAGAGACCTGGTGGAGGAAGCTCTTGCACTCTGAATAGGGTTTATCACCTTCTGCGGGAGACCCACTGTATTCAGATTGTACCACTCACGGAGCGCCAGGCCCATAGGGCCAGTCGCTCCGGGTGTGGGTGAAAGATTGTCCCCCCCACCTGAGACAGTATGTCCCTGCGTAGGGGGAGCTGCCACGGCTGTCCGCACAGCAGCTGATAAATCTCCGCCAGCCAGTACATTGCAGGCCAGTACGGAGCTATCAGGATCAGTGTGTGGCACTGTTCTCTCACTGCCAGAGTTGGGGGTATCAGAGCCAGGGGTGGGAACGCGTGAAGGAGGACCGGAGGCCAAACGTGCGCGAGCGCGTCCACGCCTAACGGTGCGTTTAGATCGTGCATCGAAAAGAACAGCTGACAATGAGCATTTTCTTTTGATGAGAACAGATTTACCGCGGTTCGGCCGTAACGCATCCACAGCTGACTCACAACCATTGGATGTAGAGTCCAGTCTGCATACAGTGGTACACCTCTGGACAGCAGGTCTGCCCCAAGGTTCATCACTCCTGGTATGTGCGTCGCTCTCAGAGAGAGGAGACGACCGCAGCTCCACAAGATCAGTTTGCGTGGCAGCATGTGTAACTGGAGAGAACGCAAACCCCCTTGACGGTTTATATACGATATTGTGGTCGTATTGTCTGTCCTCACGAGGACATGGTGTCCTCTTAGAAAAGGCAGAAAGCGTTTCAGGGTGAGGAACACCGCTAAAAGCTCCAGGTAATTTATGTGCGACCGTTGGAGGTCTCTGCTCCAGAGACCCCTCACCGGTCGACCTTCGTAAATACCTCCCCAGCCCGTCAGACATGCGTCGGTGGTGACCACCTTCCGCGATAGGACAGCACCCATAGGCATGCCCCTTACTAGAAAAGTCGGATGCAGCCAGTGGCGCAGTGCCATTACGCATTTCACAGTGACCATCACTCTCCGCGCGCCATGCGCGGGGAGAGTGATGGTCTGAGGGCGGCTACCCAGCGCTGAAACTCCCTCATGTGTAAGCGTCCCAGTCGTACCACCAGGATGGCTGACGCCATGAGCCCCAGTAACCGTAGACATGATCTGCAGAGAACATATTTGCGCAGCCGGAAATGAGCGAGACAAGCTCTGAAAGCTTTCACTCTTTCCGCTGACAGGCGGGCTGTAAAGGGCACCGAGTTCAGGTGTAGACCCAGGAAGTGTACAGTCTGGGCTGGAGACAACATGCTCTTTTCTGTGTTTATTATGAAACCCAGGTCCAGCAGGTGTTTTACGAGGATATTTGTCTGCGTAATAGCCTCCTGTTCCGACTGTGCGAGAAGCAGCCAGTCGTCCAGGTAGGTTGCCAGGTGAATACCCTGTTGTCTTAACGGGGCTATTGCGGCTTCCGTACATCGCACAAACACTCTTGGACTGAGAGACAGACCGAAGGGAAGTACTCTGTACTCGTAACAGACACCCTGAAATGCAAACCTCAGATATTTCCTATGTGGGCAATATACTGGGATGTGGAAATACGCATCTTTCAGATCGACTGATGTGAACCAGTCGTTTTGTCGCACGAGACGTAGCAGAGATGTGTGAGTGAGCATTCTGAATTTGTATCTTTTGAGATAGTTCAGAGCTCTCAAATCCAGTATTGGCCGAATTCCGTTCCCTCCCCGTTTGGGAACGAGGAAATACTTGGAATAAAAGCCGCTCTGACTCTGTTCGGCGAGTATTATAGATATAGCCTTCTTTTCTAGTAGCAAGAGAATCTCTCGCTCCAGAATATGGGCTGACTCTCCCCGGGCTTGTGAATACATAATGCCCGAGAAGCGAGGGGGGGTGACAGCGAATTGGAGCCTGTAGCCCCGTCTTACTGTCTTGAAAACCCAAGCAGAAGCTGTGAGCATCTTCCACCTTTCGCTCCTTAAAGCGAGCAGAGATGTCACGTCTCTTTCCCTCTGAGTCTCTATTTGTTGTTTTATGGGGCCCTCTAGCGTCTGAACACGGCGGTACCCCAGGTTGATAACCCCAGCCGACACTGCGCATGTGCGTGGCGGTGGTGTCTTCACAGCTCCAGCCGGCACTGCGCATGCGCGTGGCGGTGGTGCCTTCACAGACCCGTCTATTATCCGCCTTTTGAGAGAGGCCATAGCTGCTCCCAAAAGAGGGACAGGTGACAGACTGTTTATTGTTGTTATTGTTTTTCTTTTCATTTTTTCATTTTTTGGACTGCGCCCTCAGCTTGAAGCCTGGATACGACAGTGAAAAATGGTTTATTCGAAAACAACGGTATTTTTGACATGTGTTTTTTTGACTTAGGCAGATAGCAGAACCCGCTGTCTCTGGTAATAAGTCTGTTTCCCTTCTGGCGCGAACTTGAGGATGGCGTTGCGGCATCACTCGAGGCGGCGGGAAGATGGGGACCGGGTGGCACCCCGAAAATACATCTGGAGCTTGGGAACAGGGAACTTCCAGCTCTGTCACCGAGGAGAGGAGAGGAGGCAGTTAGGCCGCCCGCTTCTTCTTCCTCGACTGGTGACTGAAAATCTGAGTCGGCTGTGCCTGAACGGCTGCTGCCGGAACCGGAGATTTTCTCGGCCAGCTCGTCCTCGTCTCCTGCCTGGGCTGGGGACTCGGGGCAGGCTGTGGCCTCTGCTGCCTTGGTACCTTGAACCGGGCAGGACGTGAGGCAACTTGGGCGAAGGACTGCCACGAGACCGTCGCAGGTAGCGGCTGGACCCTTCGGGGGAGACAGAGGTGGAGGGCCTCGTCTTCCTTCTTTTTCGACTCACACCTCCGCTGCATCGAGACTAAAGTGGAGCCGAAAATACATTCGAGAACGATAGGCATGTCGAGAATATCCTCCTTTTCCCGGTCTGGAAGGTTGGTCAGGTTGAGCCACCTGGCTCTCTCCTGTACCACCATTATGCCCATGAATATGCCTTTGGCCTGGACTGCACAGCGCTGCACACGGAGACAAATGTCCGTGATCGCTGCGATCTCGTCACACACGGACGGCCCAGGTTTGCTCGACAGGTCCTCAAAGAGCTCCGCCTGGTAGGCGGTCAGCAGTGAGGATACGTTGAGTGCCCTGGCGGACAACGCTGCGGCTTTATAGGCCCGTTCCGTCATCGCTGACTCGAATCGGTCTGCCTTCACCGGTAGCGTGGGGTTCCTGTTTGGTGTCGGAGCCAGCCTCGGTTGGAGGTGGGCTGCCACCAGCGGTTCCATGGGCGGTATGCGGAGCAGGCCGAGCCTCTCCATACCGTCACAGTCCAGGGAGGAGGCACCCTGGATTGGGGCCTTATTACTGAAGGGGCGGTCTCTCCACGAGACCGACACCTCGTCCAGCATCTCCGGGAAGACCGGAAGGAGCTGCCTCTTTGTCCTCGCTGCTTGGGGCAAAGTCTTCCCCTCGTAGCGAGACCTGGAGGTCTCCTTGGCCATTTCAGGCCATGGGATGTCCAGCCTGGACGCGGCGCGTTGACACACGGCCTGCAGGTCCATGCTCAGACAGGGCGAAGCTGGTGCGCTATCGCCCGGGAGAGCAGCCATCGCTCCCGGCTTTGCAGCCTGAGCTGATGACATGAAGATATCATCTTCTTGCTCATCCGAGTCGGACAGGAGGAACTCAGAGGCATTCTCTTCGTCCTCCATGTAGTCCAACTCCAGGACATCCTCCGCGGGCGAGACCATGGTGAGGTCCAGTTGGGAGCCCCAGCTTGACACAGCGCGGGGCTCCACTCTTGCGGCTGTTGCCGCCACCGGGCCCCAGCCTGACACGGCGCGGGGCTCCGGTTCAGTGGCTGCCACTGTTATTGAGCCCCAGCCTGACACATCGCGGGGCTCAATTTCTGCGGCGGACATCATGTCTTGATTGTCGGCCGGCAAAACAGCGGACATGAGGGGGTCCTGTCCCGACAAGCTAGCTTGGCGGGCTAGCCGTCGGCGGAGGTTCTTGATGGTGAAGCGGGCACATTGCCCGCACGAGCCGGGGTTGTCGATAGCCTCCTGGGCGTGTTCCAGCCCGAGGCAGGACGAGCAGACCTGGTGTGAGTCTGTGCCTGATATCTTCAACCCGCAGCCGCAGAGCCGAGCCTCCGAGTCCCTGACTCCTCTGGTGTGAGGGAGAGAAGAGTCCATCTCGTTCGCCGTGGTGACGGCGTGGAGAGGACCCGCTCGTAACAGGTACGTTGCCGAGAAAAATTATTTCCCCACCTGTCGTTAATCCGGAGAAAAAGCGACGGTGTAGAATTTTATTCTCAAAGAATATTAACTAGTGTGTTAATACCTTTTTATCTTCCCCTCCTCTGGTGTGAGAGAGAAAAAGAAAAAACGTCCTCGCTACCGTGGTGTCGGTAGTGAGGGAAGGTAAGCTAGCAACAGGTGTGTTACCAGCTTGAAAAATCAAAACCTTACCTTTAATTCCGAAGAAAGAAACGGCGAGGTAGATTAACAGTCTTCTTGCGAAGCAGAGAAGTAGCCGGCGAGCGCCCGTCGACCGAAAGTTAGCTTTGGGTTCAGTCTGTGGACTGTTAAGCTAGCCTGGCTACTGATATGTCGAGATGTGCTCTGAAGCGAGAAGAGGTGTTTGAATGAGGCTGCGACGTGGCGCAAGCTACTTATAGGGTGGGTGGATTCCCTGACGCTGACGTCAAGATCACCAGCCAATCAGGATTGGCGTAATGAGATTGATGCTTCTGTTTGCTCCGCGATGAGGCGCATCCCATAGTGAGACATCGAACGGAGTGTTATGAATGAGAACTGCCTGAAGCAGGGACGTCCTTCTGTTCTCTGACAGAGTGCAAAGTATAAAGTATGAGGTGTGGACGTCAGTGGTATCAGTAGTGTAAACGCAGAAGAATATGTATAATTTTTTCAATAAATGCGTTGTCCTTCATTGTGCAAATACTACATTAATATAATAGAATATGATAGACAACTATACAGCTGAAATCTTAAAATATTCGACTTTTAAAAAGGATTTTTGTTTCACAAAAGAATCTAGATTATGCTACTGATGAAAACTGTCCCATGAACTAGGTAAAGGTAAAGTTGTGTTGAGAAATATAGTGTGATTTGTTACAAAAAAAGTCGCATAGAATACATTTTTTATCAGAAGTGTCAGGTTTCTGAGAAATAAAAAAGTACCTAACTTAAACTTGCTCATTTTTTTTTGTAACAGGCAGCATTTGTATTATTACATTACATTTCATGAAGCATACATTTTTATCCAAAGCGTCTTTTTATTTTATTTTTTACTTTAAATACGTTTTTCTTGAAGGGTATACGACCCTTCCTTAAACATCTTAGGAACATAATTACTATTTGTTAAAGGAACTAAAAGCAAAAGCAAAAGGTTTGGATAAAAAAAAGTCCCCTGCGACCGAGGGATTTTGTATATAAAACAAAAATAAAATAAAATTCAAATGTATAAAAACAAAATCTCCATTAATCTAAATATATATATTTACTTTTCATATATGTAGTGGAGTACAAATTATAATATTTTCTGTATGCAGTATAAACTACCACTTAACGGTCAAGTATACCTTAAAATTATCCTTAAGTTAGGCACTTAAAGTAAATGCACTTACAGTAGTTAAGTTCCACCCAACCTTTATGTGAGTAAGATTAATATGTGTATGTTAATCTGTATTAACTTTTACTTTTTTATAATAACAAGTTATATTTTGTGTTAATCACTTAAAGAAACCGGCTCGAGATACACTTTTTGTTATATTCCATGGAATGCTCTTAACATCCCGATAGCAATGAATATCTTAAGTGCTTTGACAAAAAATCCATTAAAAAATGTCATCTGTGGAAGCCGTAGTACTGTAAAAAGCACGGCCAATCATTTTAGCCGGCCCGGCGAAAGTAACTGGATGGCCTACCTGCCTGTCAGCCTTCCATCTGTGCACACACTTATCTCGTGCCCTCATTGGTCATGTATGTGCACGATCGTGTGTATTGGAGGAGGGGCTCTGTAAGGGAGTGGCAGATTTTTTCCGGCTGTGTATTTTCAAATTCTAGCGCACTCGAGCTGGTTTCTCCAAAATTACCTACCCCACCTTTAACAACATCTGAGTCAGCCTTAATATACAACCAGTCATGATGCAATCAGAAAACGATCCGTTCCTGTGAGGTGAGAGCTGATTTGGAGACGACAGACAATAGACTGCCGTGTCATCATTCCACAACACTGATTAATGTCAAGCTGTTACACAACAGCAAACCCCCCCACCAACCCCCTACTCTTTATCTTCCTTTTCTTGCTTCATTTGCCTTCCTCATTCTGCTCGGGCTACAAAAAAGCAAACAATGCCGCAGTAATAAAAAAAGAAAATCATTTTCCAATAGGCCTCTCGTTTCTGATTCTGCAAAAATATTTTCTTTAATTCGTTCACATTTTGGTGAAGATTTAATAAGCGACAATGCAGAATCGTCTCTTTTCTTCGCTTGCTGTTTTTTTTACACCACCCCCTCCCTTCTTTCCCTCTTGTCCTTTATGACCTTTGCCCTACTGGGATCATGAGCGGCCAAAAAGAGGCCTGAATCACAGCTTCAGATGCCTGTTTGGAAACAGTGAAGATTCCCAACCACAACAAACTGATAGGAGGTTTGACTTCAGGAAGCATGTGAAATTCCCCTGTAATTGGTGCGCTCCTCTTGGATTTCTCCATGTTTGCCTTGCTTTAATTACCATGTATCATGCCCGGAAAACATGCCTCATCACTGGAGTTCAGTCTATGTTTCATAACGTTGTAATATAATGCCCCCCCAGCATTGCGTCAGAAAACAAAATTGACGGTTACGTGACATGAGAGCCAGCGGGTCCACAGACGACACATTCTCATGAGGATCCCCGGCCAGAACCAGCTCAAACCTAGCTGCTGCTATGATATAAACTACATGCATAAAAGATAAGGATTGCCTTTTTAGAAACACAGAGCAAGCAAAGCACGTTTGCAGCCGAGTGCCCCCTATTTTGGATTTTTTGGCATTTGATTCGATTTCAGTCAACTATGAAATCATACATTTACACTGGCAATTTGATGTTCTGTTTTTATGGAGTTTGCCACACATCCCACACTTGTTCCCCATGGCTGGAGACACAGGCAGCTGGTTATAAAAAAAGAAATGAGCTGTTTATCCCACATTCTTTTATTTTTTGTTGACATATAGTGGTCCACATTTCCTGCCACTGCAGGCTGTGTGGTGTTAAAGAAAACTTTTTCTTCATAAATCTTTATTCCATGCACGTCTTGTCTTCTCGGCTATTTGAACACTCACTTGTTGTCACATTTATGATTTTTGTTTTACTTCTTAATTATACATTTTCTGCTTCTGTCCCAAAGCCCACAATTTACGGCAGATTCAATGTTAAAAGCCTTTATTGTCATATGTCAGTTTCCTCCAACAAATACTGCATACTGCAATCATGTATAAATATGTGGATTTTGGGAATAAACAGATCCCTATTTGCTTAGAACTAGTCGAAATCTATTTTTCAGAATAATAAAATAACTCCCACTTTTACCGAGCTCAGTGCACTTTTTCTGAAAGAGGCACAAACTAATTCTCCTTGATGTCAACAGGAGACAGTTTGAGTGCCGCCATATGGATATCTCTATCCTGCGGTCTTCATGCATAACTCTCACATGAACATTAGTCCATTCATGAGCAGGCCCATGTGACACAGATCACAACATCCTGAAGCACAGGAGCACTGCGGGATCATACACGAGGAGAAGAAAGGTAATTTCATGTTATTGAATATCATGATATATTTAATATTAAGTATATGTGTCTGTATAGTAATATTGAGGATATTAATGTGGGTGTACTGCATTTATAACATAGCTTTTGATTTTATGCAACAAAGGTTGAATTGAGTCATAGAGTGGCGCAGGAATGAGTCCTAAAACCAAGAAATTAGTTACCATTTTAGAACTTTAGAAGTCAACAGTTTTATGAATTAGCTTTGGGTGTCTTAAATACCAAGGTCACCAACAAGGGACTAAATGAGACCACTAAATGTCATCAACCCAAGCATTAGCCGCCTTTAGCCCGTGGTGTCTTAAATCATGTTAACATCCCCTTTTAATTTTTGTCCTAACGTTAGCTTTTCACGACAACAATGTTGTCAAAATATGGAGATTATTCTAAAAATCCCATCATCTGTTTTTGGAGGGACCCCTGGTGTTGCTAATTTGTGTGTCAGTTTACAAACAAATCTCATCCTTGCACCACATGTGATTCGCTTCAAGTCACTGTTACTACATAATGCAACAATAAATGACAGACATTTTCAAACAAATATTGACTACGGGTTTAGCTTTACCAGCTAAGGTAGGCCTACCAGTTTCAAAGTATTTTTTTGTGTGTAACTTGATGGGTTATTAGCTGAAACATGAGTTTGTACCTACTGTCCTGTGACGTTCTATATTGTCTTAACAACCCCTTAAGTCAACAAGTACTCCAACTCATACGACCAAATAGGCCGATTGTTCAGGCCCAATTATTACGACTAAATATGTCGTTGTTCAAGCACTTAATACGTCCTATAATTACGTTTTAAAGTTTTCGCCCTCCAGGGCTCCCGTTGAATGCAAACGTTACAGATGGTCGTTTATTCACAAATAACCCTCTCTGTAAAATCCTAAATTGTAGGATAGTTTGGCCATTAAAACGCTTTTTGATTAGATTTATAGCGAGAAGTGTTTGTACTTTTAGAATCCACGTCCAGTCGATATGTACGATCTATAGTTTGATAGATATTACGAAGATGATTTGAGGTATGCGGCAGCCTCCATGTAAAGTTACGGGTTGAAAACAGTATTTCCGGTCTCTACGTTTTCATAATAAAACCAATGATCAAACAATTTAACAGTGATACTGTATCTGCAGTACTCATCAACCAAAAAACATCAGTTTATCCTTGTTAATTATACGACATTTATTGGTTTAAGGCAGGGGTGACGAACCTCCGGCCTCCGGGCCGTATACGGCCCGCGAGACCATTTGGTACGGCCCTCGGGGTAATTTATAAACACAAGCAAAAAAGAAAAAAAATCAATAAATCTAGACCGCAAAATAATTAAATAAGCTTGTTTTTCCTGGCCAAGGTCAGGGTCCTTGAACACAACACAAGCCTAGCGTGTCATCACGTGGTATATGTCTCGTCTGACTGGAGTGTAGTTCTAACGGAGAGCACCAGAACGCGGTTCCGGGCCGAGACTTCACAAATTGCAATACCCATAAGGAGCTGTACACATGCCGCAGTTTTTGCGTGGCTGTGTCTTTAGTTGAAAGCCCAGTGGCGATCTGTTCATCTGTCATACTAATCATACAGTCAATAACGTTGTTGTTATTAGCATCTGGTTAGCTAGCTATGCTAACGAATATAAGAAGCTTTTTCTCCAACCAGTGAGGTAAAGGCACATCTTTATATGATCATTATAGTTTTAGAAAAATAAGAGAATAAAGTAAACAGTTATACAATACTAATATGACAGTAAAAAAAAGTTGTTATTAATAAACAAGAATACAGTTTAAAAGGGAATTGATTTGTAAAATATCCATAAAGAAACAAATCTGCTTACAGTTCTGTTTCATATGGGTGTTGTTGAGAGATGTATCCGTAGATCTCTTCATGTTGCTCTCAAAGTGCACCAGATTGATGCTTTTAACTTCAACATTTTAAAAAAATCTTCATGGTGGTGCGTGCCCCCAAGCCCCCCTAGATGAGGTTAGATCCGCCCCCCCCCCCCCCCACCCCAATTAAATCATGTCCACATGGATATGAAACTAAATACATTTGCACACATCTTGTGTCCATATCTTTCTGTTTTGGTGGTCATGCCACGGTGCATGAATGCGCGGGTCATGGTCAAATATCTGGATTAAGAGGTTGCTTTTTCTTTGCACAGCATGAAAGAAACGCAAAATGAATGGGCTGTGATTTGAGTTTTTTAAGCAGACGTTGAGTTCAATAATTTGTACGGCCCTCGAAGGATGTTGTAAAAATTGAAATGGCCCTTGAGAGGAAAAAGGTTCCCCACCCCTGGTTTAAAGGGAGACACGGCAGGCAAAAACATCGTTTTTAATGCACTGGTCAATTTTGAGATTTTGTGCTATTTTGATTCCATAACATGTTTTCTTTCAGGCTTTTGGAAGGACAACGTATAAAATACACATTTAAGTGTTTATTTTACTATAGTTTGTCTATTTGCGTCTGTAGATATCTCCTAAATTCAGCAAAAGTTAGCATTCTAACGTAACATAAAGTACCGCGACCGCTGTTTGCACCATGTCATGAGAGATATCGTTGGAAAGCTCCGTCTCTCCTGCCCAATCTCATCTGATCCAAATATGGTCATTTCCTTTGTATCAGCAACCAATCGTGAAAGTACAAAGGGGTCTTAAAACAAGAAACAATATCTCATTGGCTGGTGTCAATTAACGTGATTCATTCCGGTGCGTCACGTGGTGTGCTAAAACACTTCCTGGCTAGTTTTCCGCTAGAAATGTAAATCTCAAAAGGCCAAAAGAACGACGAAAAAAACGTTCACAGAGAAGACGACAACAATTGTCACTTGCATGCAGGGGCGCCGCCAGGGATTTTGGGCCTCATGAAAATATATCACATTGGGCCCCACCACCAGGCACAGGCCACTTTGTTTATAAATTACCTCGAGGGCCCTACCAAATGGTCTAGCGGTCCGTATACGGCCCGGTGGTCGGAGGTTCCCCACCCCTGCTTTAATATAATAACATTAGTATTAATATCATAACCAAAATGTCGGTGATTAACATTTTTTTTACCTAATACAGACTGATCACTCAACGCTTCAAACTTTTCATCATCCAAATAGACTAAAAGCAGTTTTTTGTTTTATGTAGATCATTGGCTATGTGGGAAAATACTGTGTTTGAAATGTATAATTAAAACTAGATGTTAGCTTTTTGTTTTGATATATATATTTTGTATTCCAGTCTCCCTTCAAATATGTTAAGTGGCATGGCATTCAACACAATGCTGCCCACCTCCTTCAGTTGGGAGAAAAGCTGGTTCAGGTTCAGCATTATGGGGGGACAGGGCTGCTGAGCCTAGAGATGGATCTGTTGGTCCTGGCATGAGGGGGAGGGATAACTGATTTAGTATGAATAGCTGCTAAAAAATGAACCTGTATTTATTAAAGGTAGGTAGGTAAGAATGGAGAAACCAGCTCGAGTGCGCTAGAATCTGAAAGTACACAACCAAAACAAATCTGCCCCTTCCTTCAGACTTCATTACAGAGCCCCTCCTCCAACACACACAAACACGCACATGACCAATGAGGGCACGAGATAAGTTTGTGCACAGTTGGAAGGCTGACAGGCAGGTAGGCCATCCAATTATTTTAGCCGGGCCGGCTCAGATGATTGGTCGTGCTTTTTACAGCGCCACGGCTTCGAAAGATGACATTTTTGTATGTATTTATTGTCAAAGCATTTAATATATTCATTGTTATCGGGATGTTAAGAGCATTCCATGGAATATAACAAAGAGTGTTTCTGAAGTGAATTACCTACCCTACCTTTAAATGTCATCTAAAAGAGCAGTGAAATGAACAACCACTGAATTGTCTGTAAAGATATTAACAGTACTTAATGTCAGCTTAGTCGGAAAAAAAACATTAGCTAACAGACTAATTTCCACCACTCATGGATCACACCTTTTTTTGTGAAAAACTGGGTGAAATACTGTCGCCCTTTAGTCCCTCTCTCTTGTCTTTGTCTCCTTTCTCTTCTTTTCTTAGAGCCTGACTTTTTGAGTCGTTGAGACATGGTACACACGTAGGTAGGCTAAGTATTAGCGTCCCTCCTCACATGCTTCCACTCTCTGCAAGTGCCGGTGCCGCAACGCGTTTGGAGGCAGGACCAAACCATTACATGTAAATAGAAGGGGGTGTATAGAGGCTTTGGATAATTAACTTTTGGAAGAAAATAAGTTAAATGAATCGTAAGTTTAGTGAGTACTTTATCAATATAACGTTCTATTAATGTTAATTATTGAGGATTGATGAAAGGTTACTTACATTTTTTTTTCTTAATGTTCTAAATATTTGGGGCCCCCGTCAGTCACGGGCCCTTAGAATCGTCCTAACTTTCCACCCCCTTACGGCGCCCCTGCTTGCATGAAGCAAGGTTATACAAAACACAAATGACCCCAAACATGAAATACCTTCACGGAGTGCGTCGATGCGCAAGCTATCATCCAAAGAACAGGAGGGTTTAGCTAGCGCCTCACAGCAATCTTTAAAGGTTGTTTTCTCAAAATGAGTTTGTTCTCCTACTCTGAGTTCGAAATGTCCACTTCAGTAGCACGTACATACACCAAACCTTCCAGTTATATTCCTATCAATATTATGAAGGCTTTTACAGAAGGGTTTGTTCATATCATTCATTTTATACCTAAAAACATGGCGAAAATTGATATTTTAGGGCTGTTGACAGTATTTTCTGATTTATGGAGTGATAAAAAGAGATATCCAAAATCCCTTCTGTAAAAGCCTTAGATACTAATATGACTACAAAATGAAACAATCATTTTGAGCCTGGCTTTATACAAAGTTCAGATTTTGGTTCCTGAAATGTGTTTAAATATGCTCTTATTTGATAATGGATCATTTGAATATTTAAACATGCTATTTCAGAAAACTTGTAATACAAAAAACAATTGCCTTATTGTAAGTAATTAACTGGAGAAATGTCTAGCTGATATCTTTAAGTAAAAAAAAGTACCCAATTCACCTGGGGTGTCTCACCTTAAATTGTGTACAATGCTTTTGTGTTTTTCCCATAGGTTTTTCTCTTTCGATTCTGAGAGACACCTTTCTTTTTTCAGAGGTTTTGATAGGCTAAAACATCGCAGCAATGCATCTCGGGATATGGTGTTTATCCGATATGAAATCGGAAAACTCTTTTTTAAAAATAAATTAATACTTACCGAGTGTTCTTGCTTTTCTCTTCGGAAGTCATCATATAACGGTTCGGCTGCATTACATATTACATATCTGCCGTAGATATTTATTTATAGAGCCCTGATCAAAAGACCTTTTGACAAACTGTAAGAAATGCCGCCAAAACTGAATATGTGACGTGGATCATAAATATATTAGCAATTAAACAACATCTTCCATTTCTTTTCACACAATACGTCTCCTTACAGTGTCATTCGGCTGACTTTTATATTTGATCCAATTGGCATATAGGTTATATTTACACCATAATGGTGCACAGCTGATAGAAAGGGATTTTTTTTTAGTTTTTAAAGATATTATTTACTACCTTTCCAACTCCTCATGCTGTTGACTGTTACAGGTCTATACAGGTTCATGGTACAATGCATAAGCTTCAAATCGAGAGTCTGAAACGGTATTTTCCTTTACCGTTCTTTTTTAATTTCACAATAAAGTTAATAGTCATATTATGTTTGATATTATTATGTTTTATTGACTACACCACTGTTTTTTTTAACCCGCGCCGCCTAGTGGTTAAAGCACGTTATTGAATTTTTTTGTTGAATACGTTTTATTTGATGAAAACATTTAAATATTAAGAGTAGCCTACATACACAATTGAAAATATCAAGAAGATACTGTAGTGGCCTCTACAATAAAACAGTTTAGTGCAGGACGTCCAAAGATATTAACAGGATGATGAGCAAAACAGACAAACTAATAAGGCTTTATTTAAACATTAAAGATTACTTTAAGTTAAGGTCTTCTTTTGAATAAGAAAAAAAAAGTTGGGGCTATCCACAGATAAATATGAAGTCGGACAAAGTACTTAACGTCCAATATATTGCATAGTTTATTTTGACACTTGACAATCACCTTCCCTGAATTTGACTCAGGTGTAACTAAAGTCTTATTTAAGGGTTGTTTATATTTCACATCATTAATCAGAATCTGCAAAGTAACCAAAATAAATGTAGTGGAGTAAAAATACTAGGTTAACCTCTGAATTGTAGTGGAGTAGAACAAAGTAGTATGCTGCTGTAACAAAAACATTTCCCAACTTGGGATCAATAAAGTATATCTTACCTTATCTTAAGATGATCGATGGCTACTATTTGCAAAATTTGCCTCTGAACCTTGACAAGTGCATGTTTCAGGCTTATCAATGAACAACAGGAGGGGTCAAAGACATAAGACCAGCTGTTAAATAAAGCTCTTCTGACCTTAGGTGTCATGTGGGTATATTAATTCACCCATTTATTAATTATATGTTTTAAATTTGATAACACCACTGTGTTTCGTATCCCCTAAACCTCCAGGGGCTGGACCCGGGGGCTGTCCAATTCCAGTTTTGGATAGTCTGCCGTGGTTCCATTCCATTTCAAAGAGCTGTTGACGCTCAGCGTAACCTTGTCGCACTGCCACTCCAACATCCAATCACAGGGCTTGATGACTAATCACGGGGTTTGTAAAGCAAGGCGGATGTTGTATTCCCAAACGATAGCTTGGGATTCTGGGTAGTGTAGTGTCTTCGGATACTGTAATGTCTAAACTCCTAAAAAACTATTTGCTTCTCTGAATCGAAGGTTAAAAACACAAAAGCATTGTACACAATTTAAACCAATCAATATTGTGTAATTAACAAGGATACACTGATGTTTTTTTAGTGGATGAGTAATGCAGATATCACTGTGTAATCATTTGACAGTGAGGGGAATATATCTGGTTTTATTATGAAAACTTCGAGACTGGAAAAACTGTTTTCACCCACACTAACTTTATATGGAAGCTGCATACACGTTATCCTGCCGAGACCTTAGATCATCTTCGTAAATATCTACCAAACTATAGATCCTACACCTCCACTGGACGTGGATTCTAAAAGTACAATACACTTCTCGCTAGAAATCTAATCAAAACATATTTTAATGGCCAAACTATTCTACAATTTAGGATTTTCCAGAGAGGGTTATTTGTGAATAAACGGGAGCATGTTGTTTCTTACACGACCACTAGAGGTGCTACACTTTAAAACGTGGCTATGGGTCGTAATCTAAACTGCTTAAACCAGGGGTTGGCAACCCGCGGCCCACGGGCCGGATGCGGCCCTTTAAGCCCTGAGCGCCTTTTCTTGGAGGCGCTCGCGCGGGGACCCCCGGCTCGATGAGCGAACTATGGATAAATAAATAAAAAGTACCGGAGGAACACAGGATTTAATTCTGTGTGGAAAGAGTTATATGCTTTCACAGCAAACGATGCTGGTTTACCGGTATGTTTGATATGTAGAGAGAAGTTGTCAACGGTGCTGCAGCCTTTACGTATTGAGGAACAACAAGGGAGAGGAAGACAGCTGACAATCTTCAGTCATAATTCAATGGGGTATGTAATTTATTTCAGAAAACACTTTTTGTTATATTCCATGGAATGCTCTCAACGTCCCGATAGCAATGAATATATTAAATGCTTTGACAATACATACATACAAAAATTAATCTCTGGAAGCCGTAGCGCTGTAAAAAGCACGACCAATCATTTTAGCCGACCCGGCTAAAATAACTGGATGGCCTACCTGCCTGTCAGCCTTCCATCTGTGCACAAATGTATCTCGTGGCCTCATTGATGATGCGCGTTCGTGTGTGTTGGAGGAGGGAATCTGTAAGAAAGTCTGAAGGAAGAGGCCTATTTTTTCCGGTTGTGTATTTTCACATTCTAGCGCACACGAGCTGGTTTCTCCATTCTTACCTACCCTATCTTTAACTCTTTTTAGGGTGCAGCTATATGTTTTATTTATTTCAAAATGGGCCCATTTTAATCATATTTTTTTTTCCTTCAAATGTGCAGAGGACTCCCCAAGTGCTGTGTTTAATTTATTTTAAAGTAGGCCTGTGTATTATTTGTAATTCTCCTTATAGGAGTTCTTTGTTTCTTATTAGAGGTTAACAGTTGTATATAATGTAATAAATAGCCTAATAAATGCAAAAGAAACTGTAGTTTTTGTCTGATATAACAATAAATACAACTTTATTAGCTATCAAGCTATGAAATATGTTTTGCGGCTCCAGAAAAAAAACATTTGGGGAAAAAGGAGCAAAATGGCTCTTTTGGTCAAAAAGGTTGCAGAACCCTCGCTTAAACAATCGACCTATTTGGTCATTTTTTGTAGGAGGACAGGCTGCCTTGAGTGCATTCCAATACCCATACTGTACTATCCCTTTAGTATATCCTAATGTTAGGGAATAATTTGTTTCGGTATTCAACCTTCGACACAGTTCATCATTTTCTCCTCTCACTGTCCCCCATGGCATAGTTCTACGGCCTTGGGTATTGCTGCTATCTCTCTTAAGGAGGAGCAGCTTGGGCGCATTGTTGTTGCCAGTCTATGACAGAGCACAAGCCGCAATGAGGTAGTTTACTGTTCAGGGACGTAGGTTCCCTGGCGCACATTCTTTTATATGGACGAGAGCTCTAGTTAGATTCAGGGTCCATAACTGTTTAGTCTCACTGATAAAGAATGTTGATTATTACACTCAGAACTAGTTAAAACCTCGAGCTAGAGAAGAGTTCTTCAGGATTGGTTTGGCAACCGCTGTGTCAACTCGTGACACACCACCTGTCTTGTCAATTCTCCGGCCGTAACTCCAAATAAACCATCAGTGTTGGCCATCAAAGCTCCAGCTCTCCTCGTGTGTCTCTGAGCCCTGTTTCCAATTGCTTCAGAAGTTTCCCCCACACCTAACACATACAGTAGTATGCAATAAGCCAACAATACAGGGATGTTCTACTGCATCCATCAAATGTTGCTGTATGTACAGTAAGCAAGCATGCTTTTCTGTCTATTCTCACCCACATCTTGCGTGGGGGATACATACATTGCATCCGGAAAGTATTCATACCCCTTAACCTTTTTCACATTTTGTTATGTTACAGCCTTATTTCAAAATGGATTTTTAAAAAAATGTTCTCAACATTCCACACACAATACCCCATAATGACAAATAGAAAACATTTTTAAAGAATTTTTCGCAAATATAAAATGAAATAATAAAATGAAATATCACATGGACATAAGTATTCACACCATTTACTTTGATACTGAAAATTGAGCTCAGGCGCATCCCGTTTTCCACTGATCATCCTTGAAATGTTTCTATAACTTGACTGGAGTCCACCTGAAGTAAATTCAATTGATTGGACATGACTTGGAAAGTAACACACATCTATATGAGGTCCCACAGTTGACAGTGCATATCAGAGCACAAACCAAGTCATGAGGTCCAAGGAATTGTCTGTGGACCTCAGAGACAGGATTGTATCAAGGCACAGATCTGGGGAAGGGTACAGAAAAATGTCTGCAGCATTGAACGTCCCAACGAGTATATTGGTTTCCATCATTTGCAAATGGAAGATGTTTGAAACCACCAGGACTCTTCCTAGAGCTGGCCTTCCAAACCAAACTGAGCATCAGGGGAGAAGGGCCTAAAGCCCCTGACACACCAAGCCGATTTTGCTCGTCGATAGATGTCTGGCCGACGATGAGCGTCCTGTCGCCCTACTCAGATTGGTGTGTCCCGCACCGTTGTGTCTTTTCGGCCGTGCTCAACCCTGTCTCCTAAAAATTACGTTCCCACATAACTAAACTGCATTCTCAATTACGTTTAGCAAGAAACTTATTTTCTCCCACGTTACGTTCGTTATGAACGTATCTCAAATACGTTTATTTTCTACATATCTTCTAGAAACATATTTTCTCCCACGTTACGTTTGTTATGAACGTATCTTAAATACGTTTATTTTCTACATATCTTTGCCATTTATTATCTTGCTTATAATAATGATAATAATCATTTATAAATATCATTTTAGAGCACACATTTGAAATCAGTAGGCGAGGCTGTAATTTCGCCAGCTGTTACTCTCATGAGCGAGGCAGAAAATAATTGTTTTAACATGCCAAAAAGCTGCTCTGTCGTTTATTGCACCTCAAACATTAAAACAAATCCAGAGTTACGTGTTTCTGTACTTCCTCTAAGAAGAAAGGACAGTAACAGAAGATCTCTGTGACGCCAGATGTGGTGTTGTTAATGCGATATGATATCAGGAAAAAAATTCAGTTTAGGATGGCCGAAGACACTACACTACCCATAATCCCCAGCTATCGTTTGGGACTACAGTCCCGTTGACAAACCCCGTGATTAATCTTCAAGCTCTGGGATTGGATGTTGGAGTGGCAGTGCGCCAAGGTTACGCCGAGCGTCAAGCTCTTTGAAATGGAACGAAACCACGGCAGACTATTCAAAACTGGACTCGAACGCCCCCCCAGAATTACACATGCTGAATATTGTGTTTCGCAACATGTTCTCCATGGCACTTCTCTACTGGGAATTGTAGTTTTAGAAGACGTTTTCATTTTCCCAAAATTAGAAGTTGTCAGTACAGCCCTGGAGGTTTAGGCGATAGGAAACAAATTGGTGTGTACAAATTTAAAACATATAATTACTAAATGGGTGAAAATCTCTTGTATCCATAATGGGCAGCATTAATATTTACCCACATGACAGCTCATTGTTACTTTGTAATTCTACTCCACTACAATTCAGAGGTTAACCTGGTATTTTTACTCAAATACATTTATTTTAGTTACTTTGCAGATTCTGATTAATGATGTGAAATATAAACAACCCTTAAAGCAGACTTTAGTTACACCTGAGTAAAATTCAGGGAAGGTGATTGTCAAGTGCCAACAATCAGGAGATAGTTGGTGCTTGAGAAGAGAACATTTATCTGCAGATCCCTATAAAGTATATTAATTACTCGTTATTATCTACTAATAGTTAATTAAAAACTGTATATAATTGCTATTTTGCACATCCCTTTCAAGATTTCAAGATTTTCTAAGGTTTATTGACATATCATATACACAACTACAGTGTAGTTATGCAATGAATGAAAAACTTGGGTCACAGGTTCCTCAACAGTGCATTACAAGACATCTATCAATATGTGTGTGTACCTCCACCATTAAACTGTCAAATTCTGCACATTTCTTTTACTATCTACATACATAAGAGTATAATTAATGTGTATAATATCAGTTAAAATAAGTGCTTCAACATAGTTAACATTGCAGGAAAGCAATATATTAGACGTTAAGTACTTTGTCAGACTTAATATTTATCTGTAGATAGATACCCCCAAAGTTTTTTTTTTTATTTAAAAGAAGACCTTAACCTAAAGTATTCTTAATGTGTTAATAAAGGTTAATTAGTTTTTCTGTTTTGCACATCCTCATATTAATATCTTTATACATCCAGCCATGGGTGCGGGAAGGGGGGTGCTGAGGGCGCTGCAGCACCCCCTAGCGGCAGGCAGGCGGTGCGGAGCTCCCCTGTCTGAATTATTATTTGACGGTTATTGCTGCTCCTGCTGTGCATAATCTGTGTAATATGTAGCCAATAAATGCCACATTGTTCGTAAAATAATATTATTCATCTTTGTAGTGTGTGTGCTCGCCAGTGGCGTCGCCTGGCCTGCCCCAAATGTTTTTTCTGTAGCCTCGGACAATTCTACCTCAATAATATAATACATTAACCGTGCTTTACATGAACCTCATCATGACACTAGAGAGGACGGCAGGACTGTCATTTCCCGTGTTCAGTGAATGCAACAGAGGCAAGACATCAGACCAATCAGAGAGTTGCATGTGTCATTCAAGCTCGGCTCTGTGTGTGCGTGGAAACTTTAGTCTTAAGTTATTTTAGTGGGTCTCAAACGGTTTGGTCACAAATTATTCAAAAGATTATTTCCGCGGCACACTTTCATACGATCATTATCGTTATAAAAAAAAGAGAATAAAGGAAAAACAGTTATGAAATACTATATGGAAGTAAAACAAGAATACAGTTTGAAAGGGGAGTGATTTGTAAAATATCATCTGATTAAAGTTGTGTTTCATCTGGGTGTTGAGAGAGGTATCCATAGATCTCTTAATGTTGCTCTCAATGTGCACCAGATTGATGCTTTTAACTTCAATATTTGAAAAAAATCTTCCCCAGAGGAGTTGAGGTCCGCTCCCCACTCGTAAATAATAGCACTTTACCCCTGCCTATATGCCGTGAGCTGATTATCGAGCCCTCATTGTAACAGTCGCGGGTGTACTGTGTGTTTGCGTATGGGGAGTGTTGCAGTAGAACATTCCACTGTAGCGCCCCTGGTGCTCGCGCTTTTGTGCGTGCTCTATAGTGCCCGTAATAGTGTTCACTGGAGTCCAGCACCTCAGCACCCACACTCAAAATACCTTCCAGCGCCTCTGCATCCAGCACTAAACTGTTTTATTGTAGAGATCACTTAAAGTATCTTCTTGATTGTTTATATTCTATATTTCTATCATTGACCTTCTACTTTCCCCCTATGAAAGCATGTACTCTTAATATTTGTTTAATCAAATAACATTATTCAACAAAGATAATTCAATAACGTGCTTTAACCACTAGGCGGTGCACACAAGGTACACACAGCATACTAATAATAACTTTGTATTATTAGTGTAGGACACTTATGTATGTATAACATCTGAAGATGTGTAGTTTTATTCATGTTTTTACATAATTTTACAGGATATTGCTATACTATTTCTCATGTTTTACTACACATTCATATCTGATTTGTAAAACATCACAGTCAGAAAGGCATATCCGTCATTTAATGGTAAGCTATTGAAATTGTGATTCCATAGATGTGTCTCCCATCACCCAAATCCCCTTACTATACTCTCAACTCAGTATTTACATTCTTATATTCAAAGAAAATCAGTAATATCTTTAAAAACTACAAGTCCTTTTCTATCAGCTGTGCACCGTTATGGTGTAAACATATCTACCAATCTACCAATTGGATCAAATAAAAAGGTCAGCCGAATTACTATTGATACTGCGAAGAGACATATTTTGTGAAAACAAATGCAAGATGTTGTTTAATTGTTGATATATTTATGATCCACGTCACATATTCAGTTTTGGCGGCAGTTCTTCAAGTTTGTCCAGAAGTCTTCTCATCAGGGCTCTATAAATAACGAACTACGGCAGATGTGTAATATTTAATGCAGCCGGACCGTGTATTATAATGCAGTTATGTGATGACTTCCAAAGAGAAAAGCAAGAACAATAGGAATAAAGTATTATTATTTTTTTTTTTAATGTTTTCGCACATCATATCCCAACATGCATTGCGGCTAAAACATCCAATCAACGAGCTTCAAGCTGAGGATCTTGGGTAATCTGTTCAGTGGGTTTGTGGTGTGTATCGCTCGAAATGTCCCTTATAGGCCTACGTCTGTTTCCGGTGACTTTATTTACGGCCAAAAAGCATGCTTGGGCTTTTTAGCCCAAGATTATAGAATTAAAGGAATAAATAAAAACAAGGATAATTGTGTGTTATTGTTGAGTAAATAACAGTGTGTTATTTAGAAAAGAATAACAAATTAGAAGGAAAAAAAGATTTTCAAAAGTACAGATTTCAGTATTTTGAAGCTCTAAGCCCCATTTATTTTTCCCTCACAGACGGGAAAAAAGTCAGATATTATACGATTTAAAATAAAATTTTTTTTAAAAAAAGATCAAACACTGGCGTGTAATTTACATTAGAATAAATAGAATGGTTTTGAATAACGGCCCGTCCACACAGCGGCGTGCGTTGAAGCTTCAACGCTTCTGCCCATTCACTTTGAATGGGGTGACGTCACGCTTCGCCGAACTGCATTGTGGGGAGCGTAGCTACGCGTTGCTTGCGTCAAAAGCTTCGACGGAAGCGTCAGCCAATCAAATCCCGTTTATGAAAATCTGCCAGTACAACTGCTAGCCAATCAAACCGTGTGTATTCTGCAAGAGCCATACCGCAGGTCATTTCTATGTTCCATAAAATGGAGGAGAAAATAATCATTGCGGTAGTGAATCACCCGGTGCTGTATGATCAGTCTCTGTTCATCGACCGGGATACAAACCGGAGGAGCCAGGCATGGAGGGAAGTGGCAGAGATAGTGGGTGAAACTGGTAGGTTTTCGCCTGTTTGGGGAGTTTATATCCAGTGTACCTTGTTTAAACATTGAATGCACAGCTAGCAGGCATAGACAGTATATATAGCTAGCATGGAATGTTTTTTGCTTTGTATGTCGGGGGCGGGAGATTCATGTGATTGGTGGTTGGTCGCGTTGCTCGCGTTGACTCCCCAAGCTTCAGACACGCCCACCGCCAAGCGTCAACGCACGCTGCTGTGTGGACGCTCCGTAATAGATGAGAGTAAAATCTACGTCACTTTACAGCCCCGCCCACTTTTTGGGAAACCAATACTGTCATTTGAACAGCGATCAAGCCTGAAGCCACAGAGATCTTCTGTTACTCTCCTTTCTTCTTAGAGGAAGTACAGAAACACGTAACTCTGGATTTTTTTTAATGTTTGAGGTGCAATAAACAACACAGCAGCTTTTTTGGCATGTTTGGCTCGCTCATGAGAGTAACAGCTGGCGAAATTACACTCTAGTGATTTCAAATGAGTTCTCTAAAATTATATTTATAAATGACTATTATCATTATTATAAGTAAGACAATAAATGGCAAAGATATGTAGAAAATAAACGTATTTGAGATACGTTCATAACGAACGTAACGTGGGAGAAAATACGTTTCTTGCTAAACGTAATTGAGAATGCAGTTTAGTTCTGTTGGAACGTAATTTTTAGGAGACAGGGTTGCCGTGCTGACACCTTTTCGGATGCACTGTATGTCACAGGCTAAAAGGTAAGTCAAAAGTGTGTATTGTAAGGAATGTTGCAGTTCATTCTAAAAGTAAAAAGAGAAGGTGTTATTTTGAATGTCGACCTTTTCACAGGTGGGCTCCTCCCTGGGTATTGGATAAAGTTAGCCCATGACTGCTGAGAAATGCAGTACTTGGAAGTTGCCCTCATAACAGTTACTATGTTGAGTGTTGAACAATGGACACTTCTTGGCAACGTAGCCAAATTAGAACAACCACCAAACTTCTAAATCTTTGCTCTGTTGATCACTGGAAAACAATAAATACAAATGTCAAGAAAGCAAACAACATTGCTGCTAAAATCAACAACGGTGTTAGCAGAAATACAGCAATTTGTCAGCTCGTAGATTTTGTTTCCATCCTCTTGACAAACCTTGACACAATTTGCCATTAAGAAGAAGAAGAGGGCAAATGTTGCAATCGTAATTTCAAGAAGATGCTCAAACATAGTGTTCGATTTGAGTTTCAACAGTACCCTGTTGAAATGTACGCACAAAGCAAGTTAGTATATGTCCAACATACTAACTAAAGCATCCGAATTGAGTGACACCATTTTTCATTACAAATACCAAACATTCTCTGCTTCAAATTAGTTTTTATTGTGTGAAATGATGCTTTTGTCTGTTTAATAGAACGGTAAATTGAATATCTTTGGTATGTTGGTCGGACAAAAAGAACAATTTCCAGAAGTAACCTTGGTCTCCGGGAAATTATAATTGGAATTTTTCAATATTTTCTGATGTTTTGTTTGTTAATCTATAAAAAGATAATTGCTAGATGCAGTCAAGTGTTTGGTAATGTAGGGACGTCTGCACACTGCTGTGGTTGTTTCCCTCCTTTTTCTCATACAACAGTTGAGTACAAACTGTCATGGATCTTTTGTTCTCCCTTCTTGACAACAGGTGCGAATCTATCTAAGCTTGACTACTTCCCTGCATAATTTCCCCAGAGGAAAAAGGGATAATAAGGAGGATTAAGATAGGTAGAGACTTGAAAAAGTGTTGTTTACTTCTACAGCTGCATTTAGAAAACTATATGTATATGTTGACACATGAGCATATATATGCATATGTTTGTGTATTTCTGCTTTGTGTGTGCTGTGGGTTTAGATCTCATATTCAAAGAAAAAAAAGAAGAAAAACTTATTTTGGCAGCGCTAACCGTGGTGCCTCGGAGCCAGAGTTATACATAGAAAATTACACAGTGGTGTGCCAGCGCCTCCTGACTCGGGCGTGCAACAGGGTGATACGAAGGGACACACACAAACATAGAACTACTCCACACACACACAGATGCTATCATTTGATAAATCATGACATAATGCAAACACCAGATGCACCCTAACACCAAAATAGAGACACTGATGCAATTTCTTTTTAAGAATCAGCCTTCAAAGCCACATTTTGGAGGATCAAAGAAGCCTTTATTATTAAAAAAAAGAAAGAAAGAACGAAAGAAAGACAAATTTAAAAAAGAGATCGGATAACATTTAATGGCTGGTTAAATTGACATCATTATGGCATTCCCCTCATTCAAAAATATTAGAAAAGACATACAGAAAAAGATAATAAGAAAAATAAGAATTAGGGAAATAAATGAAAGAAAGAAATAGAAAGAGAAAAGATAATAAAGGCTAATAAAATTAATAAATACAGGGAATCAGTCAAATAAATAAAAATGTTATTTAATCTGCACATTTATTTAATATATTTATGTAACACACATTTATTTATTTATTCATGTAATGAGTCATTTATTTATTTATCATTATGGCAGCTTTATTCTTCCATAAATAACCGCAAAACTGTTATGCAACGCAAGCGGCGTCGCTTTTAATTTTTTTAACGTTGATTTTTAAGAGCTCTGTGAAAGGGGGAGAGCAGTATTGTTGGAGCTCTCCGGGCTGAGCAATAAGCTCCCTGACAGGCCCAGGTTGAATCTTTAATGCTCCAGGGGAGAAGGGAATTGTATGTTTGTGTGGGTGTGCTCGAGTGACAGGGCGGGCAGGAGATGAAGCTTGGTCAGTCTGTAAATAAATGTTTATGGCCATTTCTAAATCATTGCTTTAGGTAAAAGCAATAAAGAGCTGAGATACTAGAAGCACATGCGTTTTAAATGTTTGATGCGGACTAATTTAGCTTTGGAGAGAGGATAGCAACAGGGCTGTAGAGGGCTCCCTCGACAGCCCTGTTAGCTTCTGTCCTGCCTTGGGTAAATGTTTGACAAACGCTGTCCCTGGTTGCTGTATTTGTTGCACGCTAGTGTGCAGAGGAGGCCTAAGAAAAAGAGACAGTTCTGTCACTACGACATCAGACACTCAGCACGCACAGAATTAACCTAAAGTTAACTTTTATAGCTGTTCACATCGTGTATACACTGTGCACACTTTTACTGGAGTTATATGTACCTATGTGGTTTGTTATTTACTTACTCACTCCTGTATGCACTTACCCACCACCTCACTACACACTTGCTTTTTTATGTATTTATTTGAAGCCGCAGACATAAAACACACACAGTTAGATAGAGCAGATGCAGTAATTAGTCATAAACTTGTGAAAACAGAAACGTTTTCAGCTAGCTTGTGGAATTCAACGTCATATTAACAAAACCGTTTTCAATTTGTTCTCTTTTCTTAAACAATGTAAAACTGTTATCTCTTCTCTTCGGCATAGGCCAAGGTAGGCCTTAACCCATACCGAAAACATTTCACTCTAATAGACAGTCTTCACAACCAGAAAGAGATTCAAAATGACCACCATGAAAGACACATACAATTTCTAAATAGAGATGCAAAAGTACTTAAATGTTACCAAAACAACTATAAAGAGATGCAAATCAGCTGCAAAGAGAAACAAAGAGAATAAAAACTACAAAGACACACAATGCAACTTAAAGAGACTCAGAATGACTACAAACAGAATCATAATAATCACAAACAGAAGAAAACTTACTACAAAGGTATAAAACAACTTCAAATGAACTCAAAATAATAACCGAGACAAAACAACTACAAAGAGACAAAAATTACCCAGAGACAAAACAACAGCAAAGAGACTTAAAATGACTCCAAACTGAAACAAAACAACTGAAAAGAGACTCAAAATGTGTTATAAAGGTAGTGGGCCTTTTTCGTGTCTGTGCCCAGGGGGTTCATTGTTTCAAGTTCCCTCCATGCTCTTCAGGCCTCTTTGATAATGCTTACAACTCATTGAAACAAAGGTAACAAAACCCTGATACACATATTGTGTGTGTATACAAGTGATTTGAATTCAAAGCAACCTAATGGTGATTTTTATTATGGTGGGACAAGACTTAATATCCCCAAATAGTTTTTCCTTTCGTTTGATTGGTTGTGGGCGGACACCCAGCCTGTCTTAAGAAGCCACCAACCTCAAAGACACCTCATAAATCTGGGTTTCCGTGGAAAGTCGATGTCTCAGAATGGTCAACATGCTGATCCAGAGGCTTTTCCCTCCTGGCAGGACACACTGACTTCTTGTCATTGGGAGCCATAAAAATAGAAAAATCTTTAATCTTGGTTAAAGTTTTGACATCACTGAGGGGCTTTCAGTCGCCACAGACTTGTATGTGGGACCTCGTACAAATAAAGCGCAAGAAGTCCAGTGTGTGGTCACACAACTCTTAAAGTGCTAAAATGAGACCATTAACACTGTTCCTCTGTTAGAAAACCACTTAACCTGCCTTAACCTGTGATGGATTACAGCCAAAGACGTTGTATAAACCAATCAGACGAAAGGAAGAATGATCTGTTCATCCTGGGTAGAAGCCCTGCTATGACACTGTTTTGAGTTGTTTTGATCTAAATGGCCACTATGATGTGAACCAAGTACAAATACTTTTAGTCTTTTGAAAGAGAGAGATTAAATACATTTTTTAAGGTTAAGACACGTGTTCTTTAATACTATTTTAGTACTACTCTCAAGGTCCGAATGAACTTTTACACTTCAATAAACACACAGATGTTTTTATCAGTGGGGTTATGCAGTGGTTATGCGTTATTTACTAGCAAAGGAGGAAACACCTTCATTTGCTGTTCTGTTGGCCAACAATTTTCATGTTCTGGTGCAGCTAGATGACTATAATGACCACATGTTCAAGGAATGATTTGTATTTTGGGATGAGAATATCAATATTACTCTTTGTACCTAAGCTCTATCAAGCTAGCGAAAGGGTGTCATTAGCTTAGCTTAGCATAAAGACTAAAAGAATGAGAGACAGTTTACCTGGCTCCTTCTAAAAGGTTAATAAACCCCTCGACTACTTCAACTTCCAGTTGGCACATTATATATTTTTTGGTTTATTCCATACAGTAACATATCAGGAAAGGCCATGGTGTAAGAGTGACAATGAAAAATTAGTAATTGACACAACAAATAGAGATCACAGCCTTTAGCCTGCAGTTAGATCTGTGTTTTATTATCGAAATTGATATATTTCTTCACTTACAGAGATTACAGAGAAGATTTACATTCAATTAATATCTCAATCTAAAACTAAATCTGGATTCCCCTTCATGTCCAGTGATAGCAGCCTTTCTGTCTCTCGATGGAAAACTCAAATTTTCCTGAACTCTCCACAACCCTCACTGTTACAATCAGCACGCTGTCGCACACACTGATGATGGCATGGTTACGAGGTAGAGAAAGGAAACATTGATTGGCTTCCCTTTCCTAGAAAATCAAAAGGTCATGAAGGCTTCCTGAGGATCTTTTCACAAGCTGTGATACCTGTCACTAATCTCTGCTGCTCTGTGCAACAACCCTTCACAACAGTGGATTCAACCTGGGGGACGGGATCCACAGTGGGGGGGTCTCCAAAGTTTGACAAGGAGCTCCTGAGGCTTCCTTGATTAAAGGTGGTGTAGGATAAATGTTTTGAATAAAATGTATAGCTAAAAAAGTGAATGTATGATTGTTAAAAGTAGAATACACAAAATACAGTATTTTATTCACTATTTGGGTTGATTTTACCATTCATCAGTTGTTCCGTTGTCTTTTCCTCTTGAACTGTTGCAGGTCTCAATGATAGAAAGTGTTTCCTTATATGGACACTAAGTAGGATTTGGCGGAATTTTGCGTAGCGTTAGCAGTTAGCAACGAGCTAAATACAGCTCCTCTTCCCCTACATTTACAAGGCCCTATCAATGGCCAGGGTAAGGTTTGTCCGTTCTGACACACTTCAGAAATATGATGGTGGACCAAGTGGAAGAAGAGCTGTGCCCAATGAAAATATGAAGGGCTCATTCTAACGATTCTTATGACATACATTATATTCCATTTGTGTTTTTAAATGTTCTTTATTTACTAGAAACTGGCCCTTTAAGGAAAAAGTCTGGGAACCAGAGATCAAAACTTTTTTTGTGGTTTTAGGTATATACCCTGTTACTTTGTTAAAGTGAATAATTGAAGATTTATATGTATTTTCTTGCTGTATAGGCTAGCCCTTATGTCTCAGTTTTATTTGTCTGTCTCTCACACACACACACACACACACACACACACACACACACACACACACACACACACACACACACACACACACACACACACACACACACACACACACACACACACACACACATTCTTTGCTTACAGTATGAGCCTGTCTGTGGGAGTTCTCCTCAGTACAGTATGCAGTCTGTGGGTTTTATCAGAGGTGTCCCACCTGGAGGGAGTCTGGGAGCAAAAACACAGCTTCAGACAGATTTAGAGCTCTTTCTGCTCCGCAGGAATGAATGAGCAGTGTTTAAGTTGCTCCGAGTTTGAATAGTGCTCCTTTTGGGAGTGAGCCTCCCATTGGTAAGTGGCTCCTGGAGTGTGAGGATGCATAATGATGCTGTTGGGTGAAAGTCTTGCATCTGAAAAACGTCAACACACGGAATTGACCTAAAAAATACCTGGATGGAGACTGTTTTTTGTGTATTCTTTCAATGATATTCAATCAAAAGTTGGTGTTAAATATTCAGCGGCTCTCAGCAAAGACCCTTTCCCAGAAACAATAACATACTCTTTGTAGAATAGCAGTTTAAGCCCCGAGCCTGTTTTTCAGGTCTCAGGCTCGAAAATGACATTCCCAGAACAAATGACCATATCTTCCCTTCTAAAAGGGTTAAATTAATAATCTTTTTTATCAAAGCAAGGTTACATCTGTGAGTTGGATGTAGAAGTGTCAGAATCAATATAGATGTTTTTATTTTAAAGTAAATTCAGATTGAACACAGTAAAAAATAATAATACTTATAGTGAAAACCACCCTTGAATGATGGGATGGTAGACTAAAAGCTTTAGGAATCCAAACTACAACATATACCCTGTATCAAGATTGATGCAAAACAAGTGATATTTTACCTTTTTAGAGAGATTTAGCAAAAAAAAACACTTCTGGGGTCATTTGGGTGGATTTTCCATATCTCTGGCCCCCCTTGGTTGATTTTGATGATTGACATCTCTTTCTAACAGTCAGAGCCAATGGAATCGAGGGGAACTCCCGCATACACACACACATGAACAAATAAGGAGTGAGAGTGACGCATAGCCAAAACCGGAAGCTGCAGCTAACTCTTACTCTCCGATTTTTACATAAAAATTGAATTATGGATTATAAATAATTTTTTCAAAGTGACAGACACATTCAATTAACCTATGGATTAACCCTCAGCCGCGTTTTTTCTTGTTTTAATGCCATTGAACACGACTTTTGATCAGAATAACAGCTAAGGTGAGACAATGTCCCGTTTTTCCTCCGTAATGCTACGTGATGTGATATCTGTGTTTGCTTCCCCTGTCACGAGTTCTGATCGCTCAGTGATGATACTATACCTATATAATCTTTGGAACCTCAGCTTTAATCGGATATCTTGGATGTGCAGTTACGATAAGTAATAAGGGTATCTTTATCTTGAGTTCTGTGCCAAAGTGCGTTAGCATTTTTCGTTCAGGGGTCATTTAGATGCTTCTTTTGAGACTTGTTTTGTTTTGGTAAAAATGGTTTATATCGTCATCTAGTTGAGATTCTGCCTGTTAATCTGGTATAACACATTAATAGGTTTTTAAATATCAAGATGCCCTGAGACAAAGTGTTGGTTTAAGTGAGACAAAAAACAAAAGCCCTATTGGGGCATATTTTTGGAAAATAAAACACAGTTGGATTCTAGTAGGTTCTTGGCCTTTGGCTCAATCTCGCCGCAAGCTATTTTTTTCATAACTTGTGTTTCCTGTGTTTTTAGCACCTAATTTATTGCTGGGAAAATAGGGCACTTAAGACATGAGTGCCATATAAATGTGTCAGTTTAAGACTCATAATGTAAACATTATACATTTTAGCTCCAGGGATAAACTGTATATGTATACACAGATTCTCTAGATCAGGGGTCGGCAACCCCTGGGCGTGCCAACATTGGCACGTGGCACCGTAACCAGTGGCACACTAGGAATAAGAGGAATAATTGTGCAAAATATTTAAATTGGATTTTCGGATCCTGAACGAGACCGCCGCCAGAGCGCGTCTCCCCGTTACCTGCAGAAGGAAGCCGCAACGCAGCCCCGCTCTCTTTATCTCCAGGTGACTTTCTGCCACTTTCCTCCGTGGTGCAGTGCTGATCGTTTCACCACGGAGGAAAGCACTTCACAAATTGCAGTAGGCCTACCCATAAGGTACGAATGCCGCAGTTTTTGCGTGGCTGTGTATTTAGTTGAAAGTCCAGTTGCGATCTGCTCATCTCTCATCGAAATAATATGCTACAAAGGGGCGGACTGGCCATCTGTGTGTTGAACTTTCCTGTCGGCTCCCAGACCGTAGTCGAGGAGGGCAGAAGCAACAAGCTTCAGGTTCAATAACCCACTTTAGCTTAACTGACTGGAGAGAGGCAAGCTCTTCTGGAGGCCGTTGCATTTATTTAGCTGTTCTTCTGTTTCACAAAATACATCACAGATCACTGTTTTTCTGCTTCCTCGTTTCACTTCCAGAAACATACACACACGTTCCCTCACTGTCGCTCTACCATTCACAAACACACATGCACAGGCCACACCCCTCTCTCTCTCTCTCTCTTAAAAGGGACAGCGATCTCATCTCACTCTGCATGACCCTAATATCATAACTTGTGTGCTCTGGAGAATCACAGAACGGGTGATCGTCCTTATTATTATGCCGTATAAACCAATTATTTTTGCGCTGACAGGTCCACACACTGCTTCCCCGCAGCGAGGCTCCCCCGCCCTCCTACTGATAGTTCACAAGCGTCAAGCTCCTCAACCCCCCCCCGTTGATAATTCCCGATCGTTGGCACGCTGATAACAATTTCTTTTTTAAATGGCACTTCATATCAAAAAGGTTGCCGACCCCTGCTCTAGATGAACCATCTGTGTGTCTTTTCAAAATAAAGGTAACTCATATAAACATATTCTTTTTACACATGGTTAACATTGAATATGTTCTTTTACAAAACATGTATGACGTTACAATTTGATAATATTTCATGTGGTTACAATATAACATTCGTAGGCTTTGTCAAACAAAACCCATGGCTCAGATTGTATCCCATACCTTAAATTGACATTGCAAATATCCAAAACCCAATGGAAAAATCTAATTGTCTTTTTCTTGAGGGAACCAGGTCAATGGCTTTTTGGGGTTAGCTTACACAAATATGTTATCCCTGTATTGTATAAGATTATGATAACGAAATGGTCTCCTTGCCTTTTAGTAATAGCAATGTAATCTTATGAAATCACTTTACTTTTAAATGTGTGTTAACTTGATGATATAAACCTTAAACGGTCCATTGACCATTTACCCTGTAACTTCCCTAATTTCTGGTAGCAAAAAGAAAGGTTTACATAATATTTTTTCTAACCAGGCCAATTTCATAAAATCATAAATGTACTTTTACAAACAAAAAAATTACCTTATAAGCCCATATCGTGTCAACTTCCTTCACTGCCAGTCAGAGACAAATGTTCATAAAGCCCGAAAATACGCAGTAATATAATTAGACAAATTATTTACCTTTGCTGCAAAGCATCCTTTCGATTGGTTCAGTTACATTACATTACATTACATTGCATTTAGCTGACGCTTTTATCCAAAGCGACTTACGATAAGTGCATTTGACCAGGAAGATACAACCTTGAAGAAAAACAGAATCATATAAGTACATCAGGTTTCATAGAGCCAAACATTTCAAGTGCTACTCAACTGGCTTTAGATAAGCCAGCCCTTTATTAGTATATAAGTGCTTTGTTAGTAATTCTATCGCTCGAAGTGGAGTCGAAAGAGATGAGTTTTCAGTCTGCCCCGGAAGATGTGTAAGCTATCTGCTGTCCTGATTTCAATGGGGAGCTCATTCCACCATTTTGGAGCCAGGATAGCAAACCCACGTGTTTTTGCTGATGGGAACTTGGGTCCCCCTCGCAGTGCGGGTCCAGCGAGCTGTTTGGCCGATTCAGAGCGGAGTGCACGTGCTGGGGTGTACGGTTTAACCATGTCCTGGATGTAGGAAGGGCCAGATCCATTCGCAGCATGGTACGCAAGTACCACTGTCTTAAAGTGGATTCTAGCAGTTACCGGAAGCCAGTGAAGGGAGCGGAGGAGCGGCGTGGTGTGGGAGAATTTTGGAAGGTTGAAGACCAGATGAGCCGCTGCATTCTGGATGAGCTGCAGAGGTCGGATGGCACATGCAGGTAGACCAGCCAGGAGGGAGTTGCAGTAGTCTAGGCGTGAGATGACGAGAGCCTGGAACAGAACCTGCGCTGATTTCTGGGTCAGCTGGGGACGTATCCTCCTGATGTTGTAAAGCGTGTATCTGCAGCAGTGGGTTGTAGCAGCAATGTTTGCAGTGAAGGACAGTTTGTTATCTAGGATCACACCCAGATTCCTTGCAGTCTGAGTCGGGGAAACAACAGAGGTGCCGATGTTGATTGTTAGGTCAAGAGTGGGACAATCTTTTCCCGGAAGGAAAAGCAGTTCAGTCTTGCCAAGGTTGAGCTTGAGGTGATGAGCAGACATCCACCGAGAGATGTCAGCTAGGCAAGCAGAGATGCGTGCGATGACCTGGGTCTCTGAGCGGGGAAAGGACAGAATTAATTGGGTGTCGTCAGCGTAGCAGTGGTATGAAAAACCATGCGGGCTAATGACAGACCCAAGCGAGTTTGTGTACAAGGAGAAGAGGAGGGGACCAAGAACAGAGCCCTGAGGGACCTCTGTAGTTAATTGACAAGGGTCGGACTCGGACCCTCTCCAAGTTACCCTGTAGGTGCGGTATTTGAGGTATGAGGTGAGGAGGGAAAATGCAGTGTCTGAAACTCCAAGTTCTTGGAGAGTGCGAAGGAGGATCTGATGGTTCACCGTGTAGAATGCAGCAGACAGGTCCAGAAGGATGATGACAGAGGAGAGGGAGGCTGCTTTAGCAGTGTGCAGTTCCTCAGAGACAGCAAGGAGAGCAGTTTCTGTTGAGTGACCTGCCTTGAAACCAGACTGGTGTGGATCCAGAAGGTTGTTCTGATGGAGATAACTGGAGAGTTGTTTAAAGACAGCGCGTTCAAGTGTTTTAGACAGGAACGGGAAGAGAGAGACATGCCTGTTGTTTATAACATCAGACGGGTTGAGAGTGGGTTTCTTTAGGAGAGGGTTCACTCTTGCCTCCTTGAGACTGTTTGGAAAGTGACCAGAAGTTAGAGAAGTGTTGATGAAATGGGTGAGAAACGGTAGAATATCAGGAGCGATAGTCTGAAGGAGGTTTGAGGGGATAGGGTCCAGAGGACAGGTGGTAGGACGGGCAGAGGTAACAAGGGTAAGAACCTCACTTGGAGAGAGAGGGGAGAAGGAGGTCAGTGAGTGGGTGAAGTGAGGGTCTGGTGACCCAGCGGTGAGTAAAGGTGAGTCAGAAAAAGAAGAGCGAATATCATCAACCTTTTTTTCAAAGTGGTTAACAAAGTCGCTTGACAGAAGGGAGGAGGGGGGAGGGGCTTTGGGGGGGGTCCAAGAGGGTGGAGAAGATAGAAAATAGTTTTTGGGGATTGGAATAGGAAGATTGGATCTTATCTTGAAAGAAAGTGCTTTTTGCCTGAGAGATAGAAGCAGAGAAAGAGGAGAGGAGAGCCTGATAGGTTAGGAGGTCGTCATGGTGTTTGGATTTCCACCATTTCCGCTCTGCTGCCCGAAGGATGGTTCTATTAGCACGCAGTGCGTCATTTAGCCAGGGAGCCAGAGGGGACTGACGAGCCTGCCGAGATGTGAGAGGACAGTGAGAGTCCAGAGAGGATGAGAGAGTAGAGAGGAGAGTTTCTGCAGCAGAGTTTGGAGGCAGGAGTTGGAACGAATCAGAGGAAGGGAGGGCTGAGAGCACCGATGAGGCAAAGGTAGAGGGGGAGAGGGAACGAAGGTTGCGGCGGACAGGTGCAGAATTAGAAGAGATTAGGTTGTTATGTTTGGAAAGAGCTAGAGAGAATGAAATGAAGAAGTGATCGGATGTGTGAAGCGGGTTTACAGAGAGGTTAGAAGTAGTGCAGTTCCTTGAGAATATGAGATCAAGGACATTGCCAGTGTTATGAGTTGGTGGGGATGGAGACAGTGAGAAAGCAAAGGCGGTTAACAGAGATGTTAGTTTGTCTATCTTCCCTTTCTGGAGGTTGAAGTCTCCGAGAAGTACAGCGGGAGGGCCAGTTTCAGGGATGTGTGAGAGGAGATTATCTAATTCCTCCAAGAAGTCCCCCAAGGCACCTGGTGGACGGTAGAGAACAACAATGGTTAATTGTATAGGATGGGTTAGTGTGACGGCATGGAATTCAAAGGTGGAAGTTGTGAAGTTAGGTAGCTTGAAGAGGGAAAAGCTCCAGTTGGGAGAGAGCAGGAGACCAGTGCCACCTCCTCTGCCAGAGGGTCTGGGTGTATGGGAGAAGGAATATGCTGTGGAGAGAGCTGCTGGGGTGGATGTGTTGGATGGAGTGATCCAGGTCTCCGTGAGAGCAAGGAAATCCAGAGACTGCAGGGAAGCGTAGCCAGAGATGAAGTCAGCTTTAGAAACAGCTGACTGGCAATTCCACAGGCCCCCTGAAACGAGATGTTGGATCTCAGTGGAGCATGTGGGATAGACAAGAGCAGGCCGGTTAAATCAATTAGGAGATACACGGGGCCAGTGATAATTGCGAGAGGACACATAAACAGGAATGGAGAAAATACACATGATTATAGCATGAGGGGCTAGAGAACCAAAGAGAATTGAATAAAACAAAAGAAAACACCAGCGAAACTTAGCTCAATCAAAGTAGGATTTGCCTCCTCTTTGCCTCCCTTGTGACTCCAAAAGGACTCCAATGTCTTTGTCAGTCTTCGTCTGGCTGACGCTCCAGGAAAGAGCCACCTAAGATGGACACCTGATTGCTGAGTTCTCACAGCTGTGGGGGCACGCCCCTCTAATTAGTTAACTCTGTTCAGCTGGTGGGCGACAGCAGAGTGTTCCTGCCTATTGTAATGCAGGGTTGAGGCGCGTGACCCACTGAGACCTGTCTTACAGGTTGAGTTGAGCAGATCTGAGATCAGTTCAGCTTGACTTTATTTCATTGCTTAGCAAAGCAATGAAATAAAGTCAAGCTGAACAAACAAAACAAAATAGGCAAAAGATGGAATGGATCCATGACATCTGCAGTTTGTTATATCTATGAACCAATGTGAAAATGTCACGGGATGGGGAAAAATAGGACCCAAACGCAGAATGAGGAGGGAAGCAGGTTTCAAAATGGAACAAAAAGGCGAGCTTTAATCACAAAAAGCTGGAAAAAAAAGAATCCAAGAAAAGTTACAAGGCACGAGGTAGCATCCAAAACAAAAAGGGACTGTGACCAACATGAAGGGAGACATGAACGACAAGAAATTAACCAACATTGAACACAGGAAGAGACAAGACTAAATACAGGGAGGGGTAATCACAAGATGAGAAACAGCCGTGCAGGGGAGGAGAAACACAAGGGCGACAGGTGAACACAATCAGACAATTAGACACACCAGGGAAACTAATGACAGGGAGGACAGAACAGCAACATAACCCCAAAACTAGACAAACAAAAACTCAAACCCTGACATAACCCTCCCCCCTCAAGGGACGGATTCCAGACATCCCTACACAAAGTCAAACATCTCAAACTGGGTGGGTGGAGGGGGTCCGGAGGACGGGTCTGGATCAACAGCCCAGGAAAGGCATAGTTCCTAGAGGGGTTTTCGGGCGGACGGCCCGGGGGCAAGGCAGAGTCCATGGAGGGGGTCTCGGGCGGACGGCCCGGGGGCAAGGCAGAGTTCATAAAGGGGGCACTCAGGGGGCCGGGCTCGAGGGCGAAGACCGTGGCTCTCAGGGGGCCGGGCTCGAGGCCGAAGAAGGCGGCGATGGGACAACTCCGGAGGACGGGCAGGAAGGCGCTGACGGGACAGCTCCGGAGGCCGGGCAGGACCCGGTGTTGGCCGGACAGGAACCGGAGCCGGTGGGACAGGCTTCGGCAGGATCCCCCACGGAAGAGGACAGGTGACGGCGGGACCTCCAACGGAACAAGACATGGGATTGTCAGGAACCCCGGCAGAAGAGTAGTCGGCGGGACCCCCAATGGCACAGGACATAGGGTTGGCAGGACCCCCGGCAGAAGAGTAGTCGGCGGGACCCCCAACGGGACCGGACATGGAGTTGGGAGGACCCCCAGCAGAACCTCCAACGGCCCAGGACATTGGGTAGGGACTTGAGAGGGAACTCGAGAGATGACTTGAAAGAGAACTCGAGGGAGAACTTGAGAGGGAACTCGTGAGGGAACTCGAGAGGTGACTCGAGAGGGGACTCGAGAGGTTACTCGAGAGGTGACTCGAGAAGGGACTCGAGAAGGGACTTGAGAGAGGACTTTTGTCGGTCGGTACGCCGACAGGACACGGGGAGCTGGGGTCGGCCGGAACGCCGACAGGACACAAGGGGCTAGAGTGGGCCGAACCACTGACATGACACGGGGAGCTGGTGTCGGCCAGAGAGCCAACAGGAGACGAGGAGCTGGAGTCGGCCGGTACGCCGACAGGATACGGGGAGCTGGCGTCGGCCGGAGAGCCAGTACTGGAGCGGAAACCATGGCTGCTGGGACCCGAACTGGGGCTGGAACCATGGACGTGCGGGCCGGTTCTGGAGCCGGAACCATGGATGCTGGGGCCAGAACTGGGGCTGGAACCATGGCTGCTGGGGCTGGTGCTGGAGCCAGAAACATGGCTGCAGGGGCCGGTGTTGGAGCCGGAAACATGGCTGCAGGGGCTCGGGCTGGTAGCCTGGACCTGGGTCTCCTTCTCTTAGGAGCCTTTTGGAGGCTCCGTGGACCTCCAAAAGCCAGACGAGACCCATCAAAAGCGTTCTCTAAAGAAGCTATGTTGGGAACTGTGGCAGGCAGGGGGTTAGCATGCCTGGGGTTAGCAGGCCTGGGGCTAGCAGGCTGGGAAACGCATGTCTGGAGAAAGTCCATAATCCACCCAGGTAAGAACTTCACTAACCCTGGTTTCTCTGTTGCCCTCTGGTACGCCTCTACCAGGGCAGCCCTCTTTTGCTCCGCACTGGTTGCTCCTCTCCATTCACCATAGCTGCAAGCCAGCAAGTAGGTAAATGAATATAAATCTACTTCATATGGATCATCTGCTGGGTCCATATGTGGTTGGTTCATTCTGTCACGGGATGGGGAAAAATAGGACCCAAATGCAGAATGAGGAGGGAAGCAGGTTTCAAAATGGAACAAAAGGCGAGCTTTAATCACAAAAAGCTGAAAAAACAAGAATCCAAGAAAAGGTACAAGGCACGAGGTAGCATCCAAAACAAAAAGGGACTGTGACCAACATGAAGGGAGACACGAACGACAAAATATGAACCAACACTGAACACAGGAAGAGACAAGACTAAATACAGCAGCGACGTGCAGTCAGGGGAGGCAGAGCCTCTCCTGTCATATTCCAATGTAACGGAAAAACAACTAAAGAAAAACTAAATAGTAATAATAATAAAATGTCTCCACTGATCTATGATGTAAGTGTGATTTACGTATGATTCCAATCACTTTTTAAAGTCAAAATCAGCAAATTTGCCGAGCTCCGCTACAACTACGGGTAGCGATGAGAAGTGAGGCAGGGACGAGCTCTGCCTCTCGTAAGCCCACAGTAACTTGCTGGAGCGCGGGCACTAATTTAGCGCGGGCACTTATTTTGTGAGCGTGCTCAAGCCAGTTACTGTGGGGTGAGGTGAGGCACAGATGAGCTCTGCCTCACCTCAGAATGTGTCACCGCACAGAAACTGGCAGGAAAGCGGGCACTAGGCGCATGCCTGTTACCATCTCACTGTATGACACCAATGTAATGTTTGTAGATCCCTTTATTAAATGTATCCTCGCCATCCATAGTCTCTAAATAACTTATTTAACGTATATATGATATTTAGGCTCGCTGGTCTCATCATACAACGGCAATGAAAAAAGCAGCAGGAGAGGCAGCCATAACCTCTGCCGCACTGAAGGGGGCGCACGTGAGCCCACAGGTTCTTGTTGCTACTGTTATTCTACGCAGAGACTAGACGCAAACAACAAACTAGACTTTTGAAATTACAGGAAGATAAACAGGACTTTTACAAAAAACTAATAGAGATTGTTGTCCAGAAGGAGAGCATGGAATTAATCTTCAAGTCAAGGTAAGACCACAATTGTAATGAAAATGGGATCTTACTAAGAAAGAACAATCCAATATTTAGATTTTGGGTATCCTTTTGTTGAACGGTCTGTTTAAAATGTATCGAAGCATCAGACTAAAAAAGCTTTTGAAAATAACTGAAGATTTTGATTAAGGTCAACAGCCGGGCAGGGGAGGAGAAACACAAGGGCAACAGGTGAACACAATCAGACAATTAGACACACCAGGGAAACGCACGACAGGGAGGACAGAACAGCAAAATAACCCCAAAACTAGACACACAAAAACTCAAACCCTGACAGAAAAAGTATAAAGGAAATGTATGGCTCCAAGCTGTTTGGAATACCAGATATTATGATTAATGACATGTCCACAGTTTTATTATAGGGTAAAATATGAAAGAATCTACAAGAAAGCTATTATTATAAAGAGCTATTTTAAAAGACAATGAAGGCAGGTTATATTGATATATTGATTGATATATTTATTATATTCAGAGGCAAATTAATACTTAGTCCCCTGAATCTGGAATAATGTACAATTTACAGCACAGCCTCACAATGTCAGGAACTTTTCATCTACAGATTGCTTTGGTCTGGCTTTACTCTTCACTGATTGGTTGAAGAAACTTTGAATTTATTGGCTATATGGAAATCAGAAGGAGGGGCTCATCATCATACGGGTCATTCCTAGCATTCGGTGTCATTTCAGCTAGGGCAGGGGTGTCCAAACTTTTTTTCCTGAGGGCCACATACAGAAAAATATACGAAGGACTGGGCCACTCACTAGACGTGAAGTATACTGCCTCACTTCTAATGCACTAATATTGGTAAAATCAATCAAATGCAGATAAATTACGTTTGATAATTGAACATGTTTGAAGAAAAAAAGCCTCCATCACAGCTCTCCATTAGTAGATTTTAATTTTGTTTTTTACAAATAAATAAATAATTGGGCTTGTTAACACATCAACTAATGTTTGTTAAAAAATTCAACTTTAATTGACTGAATTTATTAAGTATTTGGGCTTATTAACACATGAAAACTGTGTGTATATTTTTAACTCACCAGTAATGGGAAGAATGTTGCACTCAGTGGGAGCAGTGATGCTGCGCTTTGGTCTGAAGGATAGCTGGCAGGTCAGGAGTAAGTTTGGTGGTTGAGATGCGAAGGACGTCACAGAGATGGCTGTCGGTCATTCTGGTTCTCAATCTGCTTTTGTTCAGCGTTAACAGAGAAAATGTCTGCTCACAGATGTATGTTGAGCCAAACAGACTCATCATTCGTTTTGCGTGGCGTCTCATCAGAGGAAACTTGGCCTTTTCCAAGCTCCGGTAGAAGTCAGGTAGGGAGAGAAGCTGATGTTGATTCTTCAGAGAATCATCACACTGCATTTCAATCAGTTCTAATTGCAGACTCTCTTCCACTTCTTCTGCATCCATTGAAAACGGAGCCGCAAACAGTGTGATTTTCTTCTCAATGACAGAAAAATCTTGAAAGCGCCGACTGAACTCTGTAATGAGAGATGTGATCACAGACACATATTCTCCCATTTTAGCAGAGAGGGCATCTGGAAACGCGCATTTGATTTCGGTCAGCGTGGGGAAGTGCGCTACATTGAAGTTGCGCAGTTGTGACTTTTCTTTCAAAAACGTGTCGATATTTGATCTCAGGGAATAAAACCGCTGCAGCACAGAGCCACGGCTAAGCCAGCGCACATCAGAATGGTAGAGTAGGTCCCCGTATTCAGCATCGACATCAGAGAGGAACGCTTGAAATTCTCTGTGGTAGAGCCCTCGTGCCCGAATTATATTGACAGTTTTCACAACTGTGTTCATCACATCGCCAAGCTGGACTGACTTGGCACAGAGGGCTTCTTGGTGGATGATGCAGTGCATTTTGACAGCCTCCCCTCCGCTCTCTCGCACCTTGGCGCATACCATAGATGCCATTCCTTTGCGCTCGCCTGTCATTGCTGGAGCCCCATCCGTTGTTAGTCCACACAGCTTGTCCCATTTAAGTCCAATCGAGTCAATTGCATCTGACACAGCTTCAAAAATGTCCTTACCAGTTGTTGTCCCCTTTAGACTCCGAAGATCAAGCAGTTCCTCCGTAATGCAAAAATTATCATCAACTCCCCGCAAAAAGATTAACAGCTGTGCAGTGTCCGTGGCATCTGTACTCTCATCACATGCAATCGAGTAAAAATCACAAGCACAAGCTTTATCTGACACTTGCTGCTTTAAGTTAGCCGACAAGTCTTCAATTCGCCGCACAACCGTATTTCTAGACATGCTAACGTTGTTAAAATCCTGCATTTTCTCCGGGCACATTATTCCCACGACTTTAGTGAGGCACTGTTTGATGAAGTCACCGTCTGAGAAAGATTTCCCATGTAGGGCAATGAGTTGAGCTACTTCATAACTGGCTATTGTAGCATTTTCTTGAGCTTTGTTTGCACGGAAAAAAAACTGTTGCTGGGTTAGCAGGCTAGCTGTCATTTGCTTCACCTTCTCTTCCCGCTCGGCGCCAGTGTAGGACGTGAAGGTCTGATGTTTCGTCTCGTAATGTCGTCGTACATTGTACTCTTTCATAACGGCAACCGTTTCATTGCAAATCAAACACACACACTTCCCCTTGGTTTCTATGAAAAAATATTCATTTTTCCACCGAGTCTGAAATTTTCTGCACTCACTTGCGATCTTGCGTCTTTTTGGTTCCGCCATTTCTGGTGACCCTGAGCAAATTTTTTCTTTGATTGCTTGCTTTGTAGGGACGCTGCCTTGTTAAAGACAGTAGCTCCATCTAGTGTTGAAACTAAGAAGTACAATACAGTTAAACGCAAATATTATGTGTGGGCCATAGTCCATTATACTTTTAGACTTTGAAACGGGCCAATTAAAAATGGTTGGCGGGCCGCAGTTGGCCCGCGGGCCGTAGTTTGGACACCCCTGAGCTAGGGTATTCAAAAATAAAGTTGTTAAAGTATAAGAAAAATATTTTGGTCAAGCTCAGGATATTATGCTTACATTTTTTTTTTTACCATCCCCAGTTACTGTGTGTGCACCCTGTTACTGTGAAAAATAGTAACAGGGTGGACGATAACAGGGTGGACATTTTATGCTAAACTTGGCTATTGCTACATGTGTGATGATAATCAAGCTAGCACATGGTGACAACAGAAACATATATTTGATAGATATATTCACCATATTTTCTAAATGTAAAACAAATGATCAGTTCCACACAAAAATTTGCATAACAGGGTGGACATTTTATGCTTTACCGCAATAGTTAAGTTCTTTAAAACATTAGAAAAACGTTGAAGGAAGAACGCATTAATTCTGCTTCTTGAAGATTATTTCCCCCTCAAAATGTATCCTTCTTTTTGAGTCATACAATAGTAGCATAGTAAAGGGGCGTGTCCAGAGGGATTCAAATCAGAGTAACAGGGGGGACATTCAAACAGGGGACACACATTTTATTTTCAATACAAATGAATTAATAACAACAATTTCAATTTGGTGAGGAATATTAGCAAAAGGGTCATACAACACTCACAAAAATGTAGAATGTGTTTGTATTTCTTTGATTTCTTTTGTATATCTGTTACAGAAGTTGAGCAAACATGATTGGGGACACAGCAATTTGGCCTACTTGTGCTAAAATCAGAGTAATTATTTAGAATTTTTAATATCCTGGCTAAATAACATTGTTGTTTTATGGTAGAGGGTATAAACATTTAAAACCAAGTTTTTAAAAAATAAGCATTAGATCTTTTAAATACAAAATATATGATATAATGTGGTGGGGACCTAAATGGCACCGAATGCTAGGAATGACCCATACGACAAATGGCGCGAATATTCACGCGTATGTTCTATGTTCACCTGATGTTCACCCGTGTTTTCGCGGAGGTCCCATATTCGCGCGCAGGGTAGGATTTTCACCTGCGGCCATGACGGTCTGGCCGTGAAGCCCCGAAAATAATTGTACGTCCTATGGCCACCATGGCCTGTGTGCCCCTGATACTGTTCTGCTCTTACCGCTGGAGTTTCACCGCGGCTGTCAGCTGTTTACTCCTGTCATTCAAACAGGACGCGCTGGGGAGGGGGCGGGTCTTATATCCATGTAAATACTGTAGTGGAAACCAACTAGACAAAATTAACCTATTTTACCGTGATTTAATTGTAATACATGTTTCAAAATGATGCCGAAGTAACTAAATACTGATAACGGTTAGTAAAAACCATGCTTTGACAAGTCTGCAGACAAGACGGCAGGCGAAACACTTTTAAAATGCGTGTTCTCTGACACACTTTTGTATTTCACTGTGCACTGCTGAATGACGTACACAGAGTTTGACCCTTGAAGGCTGTTTCTTCTACTCTGAAATGGAATACATTTGTTACATATTAATAGAATTTTAGATTTTTTTATTTGATTTTGGATTTGTGAATGGGAGAAGTAGATGGAAAAAAATACCAAACACTAATTATTCAAAGTATAGTATTTCATTTTATATACGATAATACTAAGGAGGCATAGGCCTATATGATGATAATGTTTGACGTTATTGATATTAAAAAAGTGATTTGTTTTCCATGTCATTCGTGTGTTTTTCTTATCAGAAAGTGAAGTTATTTGTAATCTCCAAATCCAAATGTTTCCCTCAATGGCCTTTGTGCCCTGGCATGTGGCCTTTGCGCCCTGAAAAAATGTGTGATACCAAAGGCCAAATGGCCCTGCCCCTAAAATGACGAAAATCCAAGCCTGTTCACCTGTATATACGGCCGTTTTTACAAAAGAAAATGGGAGAGAGAGAGCGAGAGAGAGAGAGAGAGAGAGAGAGAGAGAGAGAGAGAGAGAGAGAGAGAGAGAGAGAGAGAGAATCGGTTTGAAATCATTTGTTTGTTTGTTTGTAGCCTTTATTTAACCAAGTGAAAGCCCCTTGAGATCAAAAGATCTCTTTTCCAAGGGTGACCTGCAGGACATTAGTTACACATGTAACATAAAAACAACAGAACAACAATAAGGATGACATACATAATGTACAGGGTACAAATGCATAAATAAATCAATGTTAACTAGGTAAAATAAGATATAAATGAACAACAAAAATAAAATACGTTACATTTATTTATTATTGGCTATGGTAGGCTATTGGTTATGTTCACATACTTATTTGGTTATGGGTGTTTACAGTTGTACCCCCTAGATCTAGTCTCTAGTAATTCTGCTCAAAGTGCAACAGATTGAAGCATTTTACTTCAAAATGTTAAAACAAATCTTTCCGGGTGGGCATACCCCCGGACCCCCCTAGAGGATGTGACGTCCACCCCCAATTAAAACATGTTCATACAATAATGAATACATTTGAAACCTTATTTATGTATAACCAACATGTCAATACGTTTCAGTTTTTGTAGTGTATTGGTCTTTTGTAGAGATTTTAAATTTATTCTTTATAAATGATATTGTGTATCGCTTGGAGGGGGGGGGGGGGGGGCACCAAATCATAATCTCTCCTAGAGCACCAAAATGTCTAGGACCGGCCCTGATTACCGGGGTGTTACAATTAGATTCAGTAGTAATTAGTGATGTTATTTGGTGGGTCAGAGTATCGATGTAGGTTAAAAATGATCCACTGCAACCCTTTATTGTATATATTGATTGCAGCACAGAAAGTAAATAGAGGAGACAGCTGGGACAAAAGAGATCACAAATGCAGGACAGCTGTGTGACAGGCAAGCATTCAGGCAGACTAAAAGAACCGTCCTGGGACAAACCACACACAGTGCATTGTGGAAGGAGTTTGAAATAGGAAATGTTGTGATTTGTGCTTCCAAAAGAAATGTTTTATTAGATTTTAATACAACCCTTCCATGTGGTGTGTCTGAGTGTAGAAAAAGGGAGGAAGTTTGGAGTTGATATAGAAATAAACAGCGATAAAATAACACACTGAGCATTTTCAAGCACAATAAAGAGAAAGTAAGTCAATAAGATATTTTTAGTAAAGTTAGGGTCTCGTTGAAATGGAACCTGTACTTAATTCATAATCTAACTTTTTTATTTATTTTTTATTTTAATACAATTATCTATTTTACCCTGATGTTTACCACTGTTCATTTTAGGTGTAAGAAACACAGTGAACTAATTTAAATAAATCAATTAAAAAAGATGGGTAACAAAAGTTTTTCGGGAAATACAAAAATAATCTTTTTATCATACTCACTAATGTTGTTATTTGCTTAGTTGTTCAGTGCATTTAACTCATTATTGTTTTACAATTGTATATGTCGTTAATCATCATTCATTTAGTCTGAATATAATTTATTCAACATAACAAATTATAATTTCATGGTGCTTCTGAAATGTACAATGTCACTAACTTGGAATAAATAATAACAATAATGAACATGTTTTAAAAAAAAGTACAGCATTGTGGATATGGCTTGTTAACCTTACATTTATATTATTGCTATTATTTTGAGTTGTCAGCAACATTAGTGAATGAACAGTGCCTGTGACTGAAGTTCAATCGTCTAAGCCAAGATAAACTCTTGAGCAACACAATATATTTAATATCTCAAGATAACAGCAATAAAATAAAGGGTTAAAATATGCTTAAGAACAACATAAAAAATGATGATCTCCTTTCGCATTTTCATTCCACCCCAACTCAGCCCACCTCCACTGAGGATGTCACTTGATCGTTTTTAGTCGGCTTACCATTAGGACTGTCTCCTCTGTGGAGGTCGTACAGGGTGACTCGCCACATCCAGGCAGGCGTGAAGCGACAAGATCACATTTGGCAGGACTGGGAAGAAGGAGCTTTGCGTGTCAACCAGAGTGGAGGGAGAGGGAGGCAAAGGAGCGAGATGATGGAGAGAACAAAGAACGAGGAGGAGATACTCAGAGAAAAGGCCAGTCACTGCCCAGGGGAACTGAGAGACTGCTCACAAACTGTAAATAAGACGTATTAACAGGACTTTTATCCGGAAAACAAGGAAACAGTGGTGGGCCGTCAGGGCCAGCAAGGCCTTCTCTGCTGGCCTAAACATCATCAGAATATAAATTTAATTTTGATATATTTTTTCCACAAATATGTATTAAATTATTCCCCATAGTCTATTCTCTTCATTTCATAGCTTTCCTCTTGGTTGCGCTGCTTCCAGCCTCAGAACGAGATTTGGAGGGCTGGCCTTTATGTTAGAGCTTTTATCCAATCATATTTCAGCCATAATGTGTTGCCAGGGTCCAAGAAATCTGCCCTTAGGCCTTCAGAATCAACAGTGCGGTCGCCTGTAACTTGAAGTGAACGGAAACAAAACTGTGGTGTTAACCAATCAGATTTTGAGTTGGCGACAACGGGCCAGCTAGCAGGCGTACGATGCCGTTAGCACGTGCACGTCTTTTGATTGGATACGCACTATTAAGAGGCAGAGCTATGTAGAGCTAGCAAACTGAACTTGAATTTGAACGAGCTAATTTGTGTAGATTTCTACAAGCTGTTTTTTTTCAACTCACAATAGCTGAAGGAGGAGAAGAGATCGATTTGGTCGCAGATATAATTACAACGCCATTTTCAAGACGAACTTTTCAAGAAAAGCTAGACATCCTGAGAAGAGAACGGCCAACCCCGACGCTAGCGAGCCTATCACAGCGGGGAAAAGGGTTTGTCCGCCACTTTCAAATCACTAACTACGAGCGGTACCCCTGGCTCACAGCCTCCGAGAGGCACTGCAAATTGTACTGCTGGGAATGCCTGCTATTTGCAACTGATCGATTTGGTGTTTGGAGCCACACTGGATTTGCAAACTTGAGTTGTCTAACCAAGGCAGCAACGAGACACCAAAGCACGGCTGGGCACTTACAAGCAATGGTGCTTTTGAAAACCTTTGGGGACACCCGAGTGGATCTACAGCTCAACGAACAAGTGCGCCGGGAAACGGAGCTCCACAACGAAAGGGTGAACAAAAATAGGGAAATATTGAAAAGACTGATTGATTGTGTCCTGTTTTTGGGTAAACAGGAACTTTCATTTAGGGGACACGATGAAAGCGCAGAGTCCAGAAACAGAGGAAACTACGTGGAGCTTCTTTCTTTGCTTGCTGAGAACAACACAGACTTGCATTACCACCTGTCCACAAACAAAGTGTTTACTGGGACGTCAGGCAAAATACAAAACGACCTGATATGCTATTGCTGAAGTGATGGGAGAAGAGATCAAAATGGAGATTAAAAAAGCACCCTTTGTCGCTGTTATGGTGGACGAGACGACAGACGTGGGTAATGTAACACAGCTGGCACTTGTCCTGCGTTATGTGACGGACACAAGTGTCAAGGAGCGGTTTGTCAGATTTGAAGATGTTACAAGCGGCAAGCGAGCTGATGACATTGCCGCTCTTATTTTCCGTTTCATGGAGGAATATGAATATAGTATGGATAAAGTTGTGGCGCAGCGGTCATGGCATCTGGACTAAATGGGGTGCAGGCTAAAGTTAAGGAGAGGGCACCTATGGCCTTATTCATTCACTGCTATGCACATCGACTAAATGTAGTACTGACTCAAGGGGCCTCAAAGCTTAAAGAATGCAAGGTCTTTTTTGCCAGCCTCAATGGCCTTGCAGCATTTTTCTCCAGATCCCCTAAGCGCACGCAACTGCTGGATGACATTTGCAAGCGTTGTCTTCCTAATGTTGCACCAACGCGGTGGCAATATACATCGAGATTGGTCAATGCAGTCTTTGAGAAGAGAGTTTCCCTAAAGGAGGTGTTTGACCACATACTGGAACATCATGAGGAGTATGATGGGGATACTATGCTTAGCGCTGATGGATTTAATGCACGTCTGGATGATTTTGAGTTTTGTTTTTTGTTTGAAACATTCAATGGGATTTTTAAGCATTCAGATGTGCTCTTTGGAATACTACAGAAACAAACATTGGATGTACAATTCTGTCTGACAAGGGTGAACAAGTTTTGTGACACAATTGAGCGAGAGAGGTGCCAGTTTCGTCAGATCTACGAGGAAACAGCGCTTATCTCAAGAGGCCCACGTACAGCACAAGGAGACCTTCGCGCATACTACCAACAACTCCACAGCAATATTCTGGACAACATTCTTTACCAGATACGGAGTAGTTTTCAAGACCACGAAAAATTAATGTTTCTCTCCCTCCTGGACCCCCAGCACTTTCAGACCTACCAGAAAAAATTCCCGCTAACAGCCTTAGCCAAATTAACACAGAGTCACGGAACACTGTTCGATCTGTCCCGGCCAAAAACAGAACTGACTGTAATGTATGCCATGACTGATTTTGAAGGGAAAAGTCCCACTGATCTCCTTGATTTCCTTAAGCAGAAAAATCTGAGTTCGAGCAAGGGGCAGCTTTACACATTGGCATGTGTGGAAGTGACTATCCCTGTGTCCACTGCTTCTGTCGAGCGGTCATTCTCGGCCTTAAAGCGAATGAAAACTTATGCCAGAAATTCTACTGGACAGACTCGGCTTTCATCATTAGCCTTCATGTCTATAGAAAATGACTTATTGGTGGAACTGAAACGCACAGATAAACTGTACAACATTTGAAGTCATTGAAGTCTTCTTGAGGAAAGAAAGGAGGATGGATTTTGTGTTGAAATAATCAGTTGTTTTGGTGAGTACAAAGCATTTTATTTTTTATTTTATTTTTATATATTTTTGTCATTTTATGTCGTTAATATTAAATCAATATTAACAAATTAATATATATGTAATTAAAATGACAAATATATAAAAAATAAATGTTTGATGCTTCTGCAAGAGATATAGAGATGTGTGTGGCGCACTGGCTCAGCTGTGCAGTAAAAGTACTCAAGGAGACTTGTTGAATTGTTTTGGTTTAACCTTTATCAAAGTGGACATTCAGGGCTAGGAATACACTTTCACCACTGTCGCAAATATATCCTCATGAACAAATGCAAATTATTTGTTTGTTTTCTTTTATTTTCAGTGAATAGTTTGTTTCTTTATCGTCACGTTTCTTAAATGAAACTGCTTTGGGTGCGACAATGCGCTGTTTAGTGAACAAACTTGTTAAAGCTCACATACTTTTGGTGGACTTAATAAAACTTTGTAGACTAATGCCTTAAAAGCCCCTTTTATTTTTAAGTTTTGACAGTATCCAAGCGATCTTAAAGCTGGTAGTATAACACTCTTAATTGTAAATGCGGATATATTGATTATAAATGCTTCGGAAATATTAATATAACTCTGTTGTACTTGACTATGTTAAGGTGATGCAACGCCCGGTTATACTGCGTTTCTGTCTAAATGTATAGTTTCTAGAGCCATGGCGTCGTAATGATCTTATTAAGAGGTGGAATAATTCAGGTAGGACTGTGTAGGACATCACTGAAGGCCTAGGTGTGAAATGCACGGCCCGCCACTGCAAGGAAATAAGAAAACCGGAGTCTCAGGCCCGATCCCAAACCACGCCCTAAACCCTACCCCTACACACCAGAGTCCTGCACGGGTCTGATTTTCAAGACCTGCTCCCGCCGCGCACCCGCGACGTGCAATACCGAACCCGCCCCGCTACCGGCACATATTGCCAATTAGTTCCGCAACCCGACCCGACCCGCCGGCACAAGATCCGCAACCCGACCCGAACCCGCATATATATAAGCAGTGAAAACGTGCAATTATTAACACACGCAGTTGCATATTTGGCTCAAAAAGCCTGGGATGTTGGTTATTTTCTCCATCTAGGATGACACCAAAAGCCTCCCAGACGTTGGATTTCGCCCTTGAGGAAGAGTTATTGAAAATGCTGTATTCTCCGCTAGAGAGCTTCACCTCAGCCATTCAGAATGTGGCGCGCTCAACAGCAGATAGATGCGCTGCAGAGGTTATGATTATGCTCGGTCCCGCGGGGGAGAGGTCTGAGGATTTAAACATTAAACTAAATTATTATTATTTAAATATATTTATTATGCAACACCCGCAACCCGACCCGCATCATCTTTGTTTTACCCAGAACCGAACCCGGAAAAAAGCGTTTGAAAAAATACCACCCGCAAATCACCTTTTTTGCGGGTCACCCGTCGGATACCCGCGGATACCCGACCCGATGCAGGACTCTGCTACACACTACCCCTCCGTTTGCGCGTTCGTGCAGAGGGTCACATTAGCAACATTAGCCACATTAGCCGCGTTCACACCGCAGTACTTTTCCCACTTTAGTTCCGGTATAGTTCCGAAATGTCGCGTTCACACCAAAAAGAGCCGGAACTCAAATTAGTTAATGAGAACCTTTTTACCCCCAAAGTCCCTGCTAGAGAGCAGGGACTTTCGTGGGAGAAAAAGGCTCCTATTTCTGATTGGCTGGGCGGATTGCAAACCAAGCCCCGTAAAACTCCAAAAAGTTTTGTGAAGCCGTCATTTTATTATCCTAGCATTAGCATTATTAGCATTAGCATTAGCCCAGCGCAGAAACGCAGAGAGACTAACAACAGCAACATAAAATAATACATGGGAGCAGTGGAGATGATGAGGTGTCTGCGTTCTGGCGATTTACCCGGAAGGCCAGTCCCCAACTCCGGGGACTTCCGGCGGGGGCCTTCGGGTGGCAGTATACGGCGTGAAGTTGTTTGCGGCCTGCCAGTAAACCCAAGGCAGAAGAAGAAGAATTGACGTCAGCGGCTTCATTTGCCTAATCCACCCCCAGGGACTTATTCCGGTGTGAACGCGATCTGTACTTAGTTCATCAGAACTAAAGAGTTCTGATGAACTAAGTTCTTATGAACCTTTGTGGGAAAAGTACTGCAGTGTGAAAGCGCCTATTAAGTGCTGTTCCAAACCAACGAGTGTGGAGCGGGAGTGGGCTATCAAGCCATGAAACAGCGAGTCTGCATCTATACATCCATGGGTTGCAGCCAAATAGTCCATTTAGCTTAGGAACCTTCCCAACGGAGTGAAATGACCCGGAAGTACCTCAGTAGCAGCCATGATAAGTGCCGTTCGAATTGAGAAGGGTCTAGCTGCCATAGATATATATAAACACTAGATGGCTCATGGGAGATTTTCCAGCGTAGCTCACCGGCCGCCATCTTGCTACAGTCAACAACTACTCTGGTACGCGCTATGGTAGCTGTTGTAAGGTGAGTGATCTGCACAAAAATACTCTTAAATCGCTGAAATCTTGACTGATTTACAAACGGTTTGGTTTATTATAAACATTATTAGCATGGCTATGATACAGGATGCTTGGACATGTTGAATTTGCAGCTTTTCTTTGTGTATGTGCCGTGGTTGTATTTATTAGCTGGCTAATAACAAGAGGCTGTGAGTGAGATCTAGTATTACAAAGTTGACCCAGCAACTTTACACCAGTGGGAGAAGCATAACTACTATTTCTTTTCAACATAACTTAAGTTACACATGATTTCTTCCAAGTGGTTTGGCTTGTTAAACACATCTTACATTTTAGATTATGATACAGGAAATTGCTGGCTTTGTCTTTACCTGACCATGCCGGACTTTTGTGCAGCCTACGAATGCTCTAGTCGCCGCAGTCTGCAAACAAGAACCCGTGGAATCAACTTTCATGTGTAAGATATGACAATATTATGACTATAATTAGGATAATCGTTAATTACTTAGTGGATGTATGTACATTACAAGTCCTGCTACACAGGATCAGTGGGGCTATGTGAGATAATAGTATTGCAAGATTGATGTTGACCCAGCCTCTTTAGAATATGTTGCTACCATTTCTTTACACAATTATTTAATGTTTCTTTTGGACACCTTTTTATAACTCTTAGTGTGGTTGTCTTATTCTTAAAGTACACATTACATACATACATACATACATACATACAGTACATACATACATACATACATACATACATACATACATACATACATATATACAATTACCCCAAAAATATGATAATTTCGGTGTGTATTTTTGTCCTTACCCTTAATGTTAAAGGAAAGAAGGGAGGACAATGTTGACAATAATGTATATATCTGGCTACCTTTCTCATGTTTTTAAGGTTTCCCAAAACCGGAGAGAGGAGGAGGCATTGGGAAGTTGCAGTGGGAAGTTGCCCTAAGAAGGGCCTTTTTTTCCCCCTGTGGCAGGACACTGCTCTACAGTGATCACTTCAGTTGTGAGGACTTTGACAGGAAGGGGCAGACTGTCCGGCTTAAAGATGGTGTTGTGCCAACAGTATTCAATTTCCCAGCTCATCTTCAAAGGGTATGTGTATCATTGGCCAACAAGAATTCAAAGTGTATAAGATTGATATATAAATATGTGATTAAATGTCACACTTTAGTTTTCTTTCTGCAAGTTTAGGAATAAATAATGTTTTGTGTATTACAGCACATTTTAAACACTCAAAATGTCTTTCATGTTTATTTTAGCCGGAAGCAACAAGAAGCACAACCACTTCAAGAAGAGCGGAAGATGAACCTCAGCCTAATGTTATGAGTATTCTGAATGTGGCCAAGACCAGAGAGATGTTCATTGATTTCAGGAGGGTGAGGACGTCTCCTCTACCCCTGTGCATTCTGGGGGAGGATGTGGCTGTTGTGGAGGACTACAAATACCTGGGAGTGCACTTAGACAATGGGCTGAACTGGAGGATCAACACTGACGCTGTGCACAAGAAGGGGGTGAGCAGACTCTATTTTCTGAGGAAGCTGAGATCCTTCCACGTGTGCAGCAAGATGCTGGAGATCTTCTAGTCTGTTGTGGCCAGTGCACTCTTCTTTGCTGCAGTCTGCTGGGGGGGCAGCATCAGAGCCGGTGACACCAGCAGGATCAATAAACTGATCAGGAAAGCTGGGTCTGTCATCAGTATCAAGCTGGACCCCTTTGAAGCTTTGGTGGAGAGGAGGACACTGAACAGGCTGTTGTCCATCATGGATAACCCCACCCATCCTCTCCACATGCAGCTGGACAGTCAACGGAGCTCCTTCTCCAACAGACTGCTGCAGCTCCGCAGTGCCATAACTCTGTACAACAAATCACCTCTGGCTGGAAGATAACTCTCTGCTCCATAGTTTCTCTTGAATATAACCACGTTGTACATTTTAAACATATATAATCTGTTCAATATTTAACATTAATGTTCCATATGCCTTATATTTATGGATATAACGTGGGGCAAAAAATTATTTAGTCAGCCCCCAATTGTGCAAGTTCTCCCACTTAAAAAGATGAGAGGCCTGTAATTTTCATCCTAGGTATACCTCAACTATGAGAGACAAAATGAGAAGAAAAAAAAATCCAGAAAATCACATTGTGTGATTTTTAAATAATTTATTTGCAAATTATGGTGGAAAATAAGTATTTGGTCAATAACAAAAGTTCATCTCAATACTTTGTTATATACAGTTGCAAGAAAAAGCATCTGAACCCTTTGGAATTACCTGGATTTCTGCATAAGTTGGTCATAAAATGGAGGATGCCACTGCTGTCCAGAAAAAACATTGCTGCACGTTTGAAGTTTGCAAAAGAGCACCTGGATGTTCCACAGCACTACTGGCAAAATATTCTGTGGACCGATTAAACCAAAGTTGAGTTGTTTGGAAGGAACACACAACGCTATGTGTGGAGAAAAAAAGGCACAGCACACCAACATCAAAACCTCATCCCAACTGTGAAGTATGGTGGAGGGAGCATCATGGTTTGGGGCTGCTTTGCTGCCTCAGGGCCTGGACAGATTGCCATCATTGACGGAAAAATGAATTCTCAAGTTTATCAAGACATTTTGCTGGAGAACTTAAGGCCATCTGTCCACCAATTGAAGCTCAACAGAAGATGGGTGATGCAACAGGACAACGACCCAAAGCACAGAAGTAAATCAACAACAGAATGGCTTCAACAGAAGAAAATACGCCTTCTGGAGTGGCCCAGTCAGAGTCCTGACCTCAACCCAATTGAGATGCTGTGGCATGACCTCAAGAGAGCGATTCACACCAGACATCCCAAGAATATTGCTGAACTGAAACAGTTTTGTAAAGAGGAATGGTCCAAAATTCCTCCTGACCGTTGTGCAGGTCTGATGTGCAACTATAGGAAACGTTTGGTTGAGGTTATTGCTGCCAAAGGAGGGTCAACCAGTTATTAAATCCAAGGGTTCACATACTTTTTCCACCCTGCACTGTGAATGTTTACATGGTGTGTTCAATAAAAACATATAAACATATAATTGTTTGTGTGGTTTTAGCTTAAGCAGACTGTGTTTGTCTATTGTTGTGACTTAGATGAAGATCAGAACACATTTTATGACCAATTTATGCAGAAATCCAGGTATTTCCAAAGGGTTCACATACTTTTTCTTGCAACTGTACCCTTTGTTGGCAATGACAGAGGTCAAACGTTTTCTGTAAGTCTTCATAAGGTTTTCACACACTGTTGCTGGTATTTTGGCCCATTCCTCCATGCAGATCTCCTCTAGAGCAGTGATGTTTTGGGGCTGTCGTTGGGCAACACGGACTTTCAACTCCCTCCAAAGATTTTCTATGGGGTTGAGATCTGGAGACTGGCTAGGCCACTCCAGGACCTTGAAATGCTTCTTACGAAGCCACTCCTTCGTTGCCCGGGCGGTGTGTTTGGGATCATTGTCATGCTGAAAGACCCAGCCACGTTTCATCTTCAATGCCCTTGCTGATGGAAGGAGGTTGTCTCTCAAAATCTCACGATACATGGCCCCATTAATTTTTTCCTTTACATGGATCAGTCGTCATGGTCCCTTTGCAGAAAAACAGCCCCAAAGCATGATGTTTCCACCCCCATGTTTCACAGTAGGTATGATGTTCTTTGGATGCAATTCAGCATTCTTTCTCCTCCAAACATGTCTAGTTGAGTTTTTACCAAAAAGTTATATTTTGGCTTCATCTGACCATATGACATTCTCCCAATCCTCTTCTGGATCATCTAAATGCTCTCTAGCAAACTTCGGACGGGCCTTGACATCTACTGGCTTAAGCAGGGGGACACGTCTGGCACTGCAGGATTTGAGTCCCTGGCGGCGTAGTGTGTTACTGATGGTAGCCTTTGTTACTTTGGTCCCAGCTCTCTGCAGGTCATTGACTAGGTCCCCCCGTGTGGTTCTGGGATTTTTGCTCACCGTTCTTGTGATCATTTTGACCCCACGGGGTGAGATCTTGCGTGGAGCCCCAGATCAAGGGAGATTATCAGTGGTCTTGTATGTCTTCCATTTTCTAATAATTGCTCTCACAGTTGATTTCTTCACACCAAGCTGCTTACCTATTGCAGATTCACTCTTCCCAGCCTGCTGCAGGTCTACAATTTTGTTTCTGGTGTCCTTTGACAGCTCTTTGGTCTTGGCCATAGTGGAGTTTGGAGTGTGACTGTTTGAGGTTGTGGACAGGTGTCTTTTATACTGATAAAGAGTTCAAACAGGTGCCATTAATACAGTTAACAAGTGGAGGACAGAGGAGGCTCTTAAAGAAGAAGTTAGGTCTCTCAGGTCTGTGAGAGCCAGAAATCTTGTTTGTTTGTTGGTGAACAAATACTTATTTTCCACCATAATTTGCTAATATATTCTTTAAAAATCAGACAATGTTATTTTCTGGATTTTTTTTTTCTCATTTTGTCTCTCATAGTTGAGGTATACCTAGGATGAAAATTACAGGCCTCTCTCATCTTTTTAAGTGGGAGAACTTGCACAATTGGTGGCTGACTAAATACTTTTTTGCCCCACTGTATATATAATATCCTGCCAAACTCAACATGTATATTTTCCTCTTTCTTTATTTTCTTTATTTTTCTTGCTTATTTCTAATTTATTGTAAAATGCCTTGTCCCTTATGCTGCTGTAACTAAAAATGTTTTCCCAAATTGGGATCAATAAAGTACCATTTTATCTTATCTTATTTGCATGTGGAATGTCACTAACAAATGAGAGCATCATATGGCTTGTCATATTAAATCCTTTATCTCGGTGGTACCCAGGAAGGTCTATGATGGTGTTACTAGGAGAGCCCAATATATCTTGAGGTGGTACTCTGTGTAAAAAGTTTGAGAACCACTGGCCGTCTCACTTGCTCTATGTCACTCATACACTTGAATAAACATGTGCAAACACTTTCATAACACCCAAGGACACCTTACAGGGCATAGGGGCAATATAGGGAACAATTAAAACAGTGTATTTAGTGAGATATCAGCCGGGGTAAGACAAGACAAACAACAGTAAATGGACTACAGAAGGACACAAAAGGACACAGGGTACAGTTCATATTATTCTTGGGCTCAGAACTCAGCGCACCGTGCTGTGAAGTGGTTACGTATTTGAAATGTTCTGGATTTGTTTACAAATCTAGAAACTAAATACAAAACTAGGACGATAAGATCTGATGTAAAAGATTATTGTGATAAATGAGACAGAACTGTGAGCTCATTTTATGTTGGTTTGGTTCTTCTGATAAAGGTGTGAATATCTAAATAATATACCACCATATGCTATTGTCATTAGTTGTGTCCCTGTTCTTCAAGCTAAGGCAGGGGTTGGCAACCCGCGGGCCACGGGCCGCAAGCGGCCCTTTAAAGAGCCTGTGACATGATTTCCCCCCATCATCAAACCCATCAATTTGAGTAAATATTGTCCCCTTGAAAACCGTTATTGAACTGATTTAGGATATTTGTACTTTGATAACCATTAATCTGCCCTTCAATGTTGACCATTTCCTGGATCTTCTCGGGGATTCTTCAAGTCCCGCCAAATTATGGGTGACGTCAATGCGGGCACAGCGCTCCAGCTGCACCGTTCAGGATCCCAGCATCTGCATGTAAACGCACGATGGCGCACACAGCAGCAAGCTCAGACAGCGATGACAGTTTAATTTTGAACGTGTCTGAGAGCTCATATGAGGCTGAAGGATCGGTTTATTTTGTATTTGTTAGAATTTTAGGAATTAGGTGCGTAAATATGGGCGATCATACGGTCATGTAGCCAGTGGTGGATTGGGACTAAAAATCAGCCCGGGACTCTCGACCGGCCCACTTCGGTACAACTAGTAAATTGTCAACGGGGGGAGTGGGGGATGTGCTAGTGACTTATCCGAAAGGCCCACTTCGGTACCGGCCCATCGGGATTCGTCCCGATGGCCAGTCCGCCACTGCACCCAACCCAGCCCAGCCCACGTAAACTGTCAACGGGGGGAGCCTCGCTGTGGGGAAACGGTGGACCTAGTGTCCCGATCGGAGTGGGAATAATAATAATAATAATAATAATAATAATAATAATAATAATAATAATAATAATCCGTGCATTTTATCCATTCATTTCCCCAACATTGTGGTAAAAAAAAACACACGTTTAATCCATGTTGGTGTACTACTACAACCAGTGGTGTAGTGGGGTTGTTTAACTGGGTGGACGGGGTGGTGGGTGGACGGGAGACACTATGGACGCGCTCGTGAACTGTCAACCGGGGGGGGGCTTGGGGACCTCTGTGTCGCCTGTCAGCGCAATTTACATGATGCCGTTTATACAATATAATATTAAAGGGCGGTGCCGGCTGTCAGCGAACCGATCCGGCCTTTCTGCGCGACTATCACTCAAATGCGGGACATAGTCTCAATGTTTGGGACGCGGGACAAATAATAAAAATGCTGTGCCCTCACACACACACGCTTCAAATCAAGTTGCATAAATGCTTGAGCTACGTTTTAATTATAATTACTGTGAAATCTGCCTATTATGTTTTCGTCATTATTACAACAAACACACACTTGCAACTGATAACACTGGCAATGATTTTAGATGTATTAGACTATTTAAAAAAGAAATCATGCTTCAAATAAGTGGGGGTACGGCGTACCCCCGCGTCCAACGCCCACTACACCACTGAGCTAAGGTTTGTTTTCTCATCAGGAAATGCAGACCGGCTCAAACAAAAGATTTTTACATCATCATCCTCACGATCATTTAATGTGTCATATGTTCGCCGAATTGACATGAAAGCACTAATAAATGTAGTTTCATCCACTTGAGTTTACAAAAATAATCGATTTGTTTTTATATCACATCCGACGGGAGGAAATTCAGCAGCTCTCACTACCGATTTTTAATCCTAATTTAATCATCATCTTCACCACGATCATTTATGTTTATTTTCGCCGAATTGACATGAAAGCACTGACAAATATGAATATACTGTAGTCAACTTCATTAAAACGTTATTAACGTGCCTAAACTCAGTAATTCACCATTTCTACGCATGACAGCACACTTTGTCCGTGTTTGGCTCTCTCGCCGCACAGTGAAGCGTTCCCGCATTGACGTCACTTCCGGCTTCCCCCAAAACCTCAAAATGAGTCGAAGGAATTTTCCCGCGATGTTCGAAATTATTGATATTTATCGGAACGGTACCGATTTTTCTTTTTTAAACTGACGGTTCGAGATTACTAGTAGCCCACTATTTCATTGCACAACAGTTGTTGGGTTCGTGTCACAGGCTCTTTAAGCCCTCTGCTCTGGCTCCCTTGAGCTTAGACAAAAAATAAGAAGGAGATAAAATAAAAGTATTTGTAGGACTATTTATATTTTGTTGCATGGTTGAAAATGTTTCGTATCTTGTATTTTGAGGTGATACTGTGACACATAAATAAAAAACAAAACGGTTTTAATTAGGTCAACTAAAATATGCGTCACATCCTGCTACGGTCCCGCGCGAGCGCCTTTTCCTGCGGGTGAATAACCTGACCCCCAGCTCGATGAGCGAACTATGGATAAATCAAAGAAAAGTACCGGAGGAACACAGGATTTAATTCTGTGTGGACAGAGTTATATGCTTTCACAGCAAACGATGCTGGTTTACCGGTATGTTTGATATGTAGAGAGAAGTTGTCAAAGGTGAGGCACTGCAGCCTTTACGTATCGAGAAACAACGGGAACAACACGGAGAGGAAGACAGCTGACGATCTTCAGTCATAATTCAATGGGGTATGTAATTTATTTCAGAAAACACTTTTTGTTATATTCCATGGAATGCTCTTAACATCCCGATAGCAATGAATATATTAAATGCTTTGACAATAAATATATACAAAAATTAATCTCTGGAAGCCGTAGCGCTGTAAAAAGCACGACCAATCATCTGAGCCGGCCCGGCTAAAATAACTGGATGACCTACCTGCCTGTCAGCCTTCCATCTGTGCACACATTTATCTCGTGCCCTCATTGATCATGTGCGCGTTCGTGTGTGTTGGAGGAGGGGCTCTGTGAGGAAGTCTGAAGGAAGAGGCATATTTTTTTCCGGTTGTGTATTTTCAAATTCTAGCGCACTCGAGCTGGTTTCTCCATTCTTACCTACCCTACCTTTAACTATTTTTAGGATGCAGCTATATGTTTTATTTATTTCAAAGGGGGCCCATTTTAATAATATTTGTTTTCCTTCAAATGTGCAGATGACTCCTCAAGTGCTGTGTTTAATTTATTTTAAAGTAGGCCTGTGTATTCTTTTTAATTCTCCTTATAGGAGTTCTTTGTTTCTTATTAGAGGTTAACAGTTTTATATAATGTAATAAATAGCCTAATAAATGCAAAAAAACTGTAGTTTTTGTCTGATATAACAATAAATACAACTTTATTAGCTATCAAGCTATGAAATATGTTTTGTGGCTCCAGACAAAAAAATGTTTGGGAAAAAGGAGCAAAATGGCTCTTTTGGTCAAAAAGGTTGCAGACCCCTGAGCTAAGGCATTGCCAAATTAACAACTCTTGGCTTACAGAGTGGTGGTAACATGAGACCGATTTTTATATAAAAAATATAAATATATTTTAATTCTATAATTTATTTTAAATATGAACAATATAATAAAATTAATGGAAATATATACACCGGCAAATATTTAATATAAATACCTTGTGTGTGTGTGTGTGTATAGCTATTGCTTTATCTGCTTAATGTTATTTTCATAAGAAAGTCCATGATTATAAGTATTCAGTATCATAACTACATCTTTGATGCTTATAAAAAACCAAACCGTTTGAAAATTGGTTGAAAATTGAGCAAGCTATGGTTATTTAAATAGTATCAATCAATCAATCAATGTTTATTTATATAGCCCAATATCACAAATGTTACATTTGTCTCAGTGGACTTCACAGTTTGTACAGAATATCAGTATGACAATACGACACCCTCTGTCCTTAGACCCTCACATCGTACAAGGAAAAACTTCCAGAGAAAAACCCACAGTTTAAAGGGAAAAATGGGAGAAACCTCAGGGAGAGCAACAGAGGAGGGATCCCTCTCCCAGGACGGACAGACGTGCAATAGATGCCGTGTATAAATTGAAAAGATAATACATTTGCAACATAGGTAGTCCAAATGTTTGGAAATGCATGTGTGTATAATAGGAAGATGAATCCACGAGTATATCCATCCAGGACTTATGATCCAGGACCACAGCCACGACTCAAGATCCAGGACTCGCAATCCATGACACAGGACCGCAGGATCATCCATGACTCCGGATCCCGGCGTATATAGACACCAAAAAGAAAGAAATTTGGGGAAGCTGGGTTAATCGGAACATGAGAGTACACAGGTATAGACAAAGAGAAGGAAGAAGTAAGATGTCCCCCGACAAACTAAGCCTATATCAGCAAAACTAGGGGCTGAATCTAATCAGCCCTAACTATAAGCTTTATCAAAAAGGAAGGTCTTAAGCGCACTCTTAAAAACGGATAGGGTGTCTGCTGTCCGAACACAAACTGGAAGCTGATTCCACAAAAGTGGAGCTTGATAAGAAAAGGCTCTGGCTCCCATTGTACTTTTAGAGACTCTAGGAACAACCAACAACCCTGCATTCTTGGAACGCAATGCCCTAGTAGGACAATAGGGTATAATGAGTTCTTTAAGGTAAGATGGCGCCTGCCCATTAAGGGCTTTGTAGGCGAGAAGAAGAATTTTAAATTCTATCCTGTGTTCTATAGGGAGCCAGTGTAAGGCAGCCAGAACAGGAGTAATAGTAAATAGTAAATAGTAATCCATAATGTTATGAATGAGAGCACTGCCTGTAGCAAGATGGCGGCCATGTGGCGCGGGTGAGTCATATAGTGTTTATAAACTTTATATATATCTATGCTAGCTGCGGCCGCGGACAGTACACGACAGACGACACTACACGACACTACACCACACGCCCACCTGACACGACACTACAGTGGCTGAGAGGCACTACCATACATGGCAGATTAAAAGCGAATTGACGATACTACACGACACGCCCCCTACACGACACGCCCACCTGACACGACACTACGGTGGCTGAGAGACCGTACATGGCAGATTAAAAACGAATTGCAAATGTTATTGTAGCATTTTAAGCAACTATTAGGCGAATAAATGAATAACCTATCCGTTTGAGAACCCCTTATCCCATTTTGATGGTTGACATCTCATTTGAACAGTGAAAGCCAGAATGACAGCAGGGGTGAATTTTATTTTATAATTTTGCAATAAGTCAAAGATATGTTTAATGTATATTATAAAAATGCTTGTCATGTAGGCATACTGGAGATGGAAAGGCTTTAGTCAGTGTTGTAGCTGTGTTGTACCGTTCCAATGATGTATGGGATGTATTAATAATAATTGGATACTTGGATTTATATAGCGCCTTTCATGAGACCCAAGGTCCCTTTAAAAAGAAGAACAGGAGTAGAAACAAACATAACAAAAGGCAGTCAGACAAAACAACAAATAGATTTGGGGCCAAAGGCCTTGGCAGACAGATGGGACTTGAGGGCCCTTTTGAAGGCGTCAAGCGTGGGGATGTTGCAGATCTCCGCAGGGAGAGCGTTCCAGAGAGTGGGGGCTGCCATACTGAAGGCTCTGTCCCCGAAGGATCGCAGGTTGGTGCGGGGGGCCAGAGTCTGAAGACCGCAGGTTCCGGGGTAGGGCATGTGGGAATTGTATTGATTTGATACAAGCAAGCCAGTGTTTCATTTTGTACTACAGTATGGTCCGGCAAGTTTAGCATTCACTGTGATGTATATAAAATAAGTTTTCCTCAATGAACATTTATTGAACAGAACATCATGTGTAAAATCAGAGCTGGTCAACTTAAAAAAATATTGACCTGCAGGAGTTTAAAGCCTATTTAAAAACTCGTCTGAATCTTTCACAAAAGGCTGAATCCTTCAGCCTTTGGAGCGCTTCCTCACTCATGTTCTTGGTGAGAACAAAGTTCCATCTCACTGATAAGACAAGATGGTATAAAGAAGTCATATATGTAATATCATAAATTCACATGCATCAGGGGTTGTACACTTTAATGTGTCCATTTACTAACCGACTCTTTAGGAAGGAAGCTGTAAGGTCTCCTGTTATGAGTGGTCCTCGTCAGTGTCCAGGCTCCAGGGGCATCAGACAGTCAACCATTATTTTGACATGCACGGTTTAACTCCTCCAAAAATGATCCAGGCTCGATTCAGAATGACACAGTACCACACAAAACAAATGTTGAATGTACCATAAGTTCTATGTAGTATGTGATTTTAGGAGTAGTAAGCCATTACCATGTCTGTGAGAATCCCTTCATCGTGAACAATAGGTGAATTGGTGGCCAGAGGGCTGTACGTCAAGGACTGGACATGGACGCAGTCAAACCCGACTAGCCCACTTCTCCGTGCATAGTCATATGCCCTGTTGCACGTTCCCAACTGACAGGTGATAGCCAAGTTAGATTTTTGGACATGAATATAGTGCACAGGACCCTTAAAGGTCCTGGAAACTGCAAAAAGTCCCCTTTTTTTATCTATGCACTGTGATTTTAGGTGGCGATTTGCTATGATGTCCGATGTTTTGGATGAGTGGTGCCTTTGTATGTGCATTTGTAGGTTTTTCCTTTTTAATTGTAGGCTACAAAAACAACATGATGTGGTTTAGCGCTTTGACATACATTTTGGGGGCTGTGGAAATATTGTGCCATGTTGCTGCAGCAGCCGGAGCTATCACTGGAGCGGCCGTCTGAGCTATCACTGGAGCGGCCGTCGCGGCCATCACTGGAGCGGCCATCGCGGCAATCACTGGAGCGGCCGTCTGGGCCATCACTGGAGGAGTCGTTGTGGTTGCTGGGGCCACCGCCATCGTAGTTGGATGTTCGGTGCAGCAGTTTTTAAAGTGACTAAAGAACATCTCCTTTCTCCCAATGATTGTTGGGCAAAAGCCACAGTGATAATGGCTGCTGGCCACACATTTTAGATGGCATTTATAAACATTATAACCTAAAAAAGAGACAGAAAGTGGTTTAGAGGATTCTAGAAACATTTAGAATTTCTTGTAAATCTATGCTATTTGAAACAAGGTGTTTGTGCGAGAGCAATACATAATCATGTCACCAACAATCATATTTTTTCCTATAACTGAATTTTTGCAGATTGAATATGTGATTATGCTCATATTGTGCCTACCCCAAATAAGGATAAATATTCGAGCATTATTAACAATTCAAAACCTGAATATAAATCTAATTTTTAATGTTCAATTTCTAATTCAAAATTAATTTACACCAAGGATGTCCTGGGGCACAGAAATAACACATGTCATCAAGACCTTGGGTCTCATGAAAGGCGCTATATAAATCCAAGTATCCAATTATTATTAATACATCATTGGAACGGTAAGAATCTCAGCTACAACACTGACTAAAGCCTTTCCATCTCCAGTATGCCTACATGACAAGCATTTTTATAATATACAGTAAACATATCTTTGACTTATTGCAAAATTATAAAATAAAATTCACCCCTGCTGTCATTCTGGCTTTCACTGTTCAAATGAGATGTCAACCATCAAAATGGGATAAGGGGTTCTCAAACGGATAGGTTATTAATTTATTTGCCTAATAGTTCGTTAAAATGCTACAATAACATTTGCAATTCGTTTTTAATCTGCCATGTACGGTCTCTCAGCCACCGTAGTGTCGTGTCAGGTGGGCGTGTCGTGTAGTATCGTCAATTCGCTTTTAATCTGCCATGTATGGTAGTGCCTCTCAGCCACCGTAGTGTCGTGTCAGGTGGGCGTGTGGTGTAGTGTCGTGTACTGTCCGCGGCCGCAGCTCGACCCTTCTCAGTCGGATTCTCTAAAGCAGGGGTACTCAAATCTTTTTGTTAAAGGTCCACTTCTGAAGCTTATACAAGGTCAACGGTCCGGATCAATGCCAGTAAAGGGGGGGGGGGTTTCCCAACATGTCGTTGCAGTAAATTAAAGAGTGTTTCATGTTGTCGTTGCTGTGGACCTTCTTAAAGGAATGCTCCACTCATTAGATATTTTATAAAAACTTCAGTATTTAGTGAAACATTATGTTTAAACCATACCCTGAAGAAATCAGCGATATTCCCCGGTAAATAATGATTTTATAACTCTTTTTGATCAAAACCTGTATATTTCGTCAGGCAGCTGCCATTTTGGCAAATTTCAGTAGTCACGTGATCCGAAAAACTAGGTCGTGATGTCATCTGTGCGTTCACTTTGTAAACACACGAAAACATGGCGGAGTATTTGAGTTCGGACTCGTCAGCCGAGGAAGAAGTTCTGAGCAATGTGGAGAGATTGGATGGGGGAATTCAGCCATACAGGTTCGAGCCAAGTGGCCAGAACCGTCAGGTATCCAGTGACGATGAGGATGAACAGCACGGTGATCTTGCTGGAGACGATCCCTTTATTCGTGCAATTGATTTCGGGGGACGAGTTGGGAAACCTGTACATGAATGGTGTACTTGCGATCGGTGTGTAGCCATGGACAATCCTCTTATGAACATGTGTTGTCATCAGCTTGAAGAGCTTGAAATTAACTGTTCACAGACGACTTGGATTGCATATGTTCACACAGGGAATTCGACACTGTGGTGTTAGAAAAAGCTGTATTGAGAACAGCACTGGTTGCCATGAAGGATGTGAAATGCACCTCTTTGGTTGAACCAATAAATGAAAGGTGGGTAAATGTGACGGGTACAGCCCTTTCTTCTTAGCATGATATACTTTACAATTATTATTATTATTATTATTATTATTATTATTATTATTATTATTAATGGACATATCAACTAAATACATTTGATTTGGTTAGGAAGTTCTGGATTAAAGATTGAATTGACTTTATCAAAAGTTTTATAATGACGTTTACATTCTAGGAGGAAATGATTTTCGTCCTCAATCTCATGGCAATGTTTGCACAACCTGTCATTTACAGGAGTATTTGTGTATCGACCATATTCAATACGAAGTTTATGGTTGTTAATTCTAAAGCGTGTCAAATGGATTCTGTCTACAATTGCATTGCAAGGACATGAAGGACAATGACAGATAATTTTCAATACCAAAACTTTACTAAGTATATCCATGATAAAAGAAATCAAAAAGCATATCTACAGAATGCACTCTTTATAGAACAATGTAGGCTGGGAGTCCTAACATAATAATGGTACAATGTAGTTGAATAAATTCCATAGTAGTTAATCAATCAAATAAAGAAAGTTAGAAGAAGAAAAGTACTTCATGTCAATAACCTGCTTAAAAAGCTGAGGACTAGGTTTCTTTTTCAGAAACAAGTCCTGTTTCTCTTTTGAAGCCAGAAAAAGGCTTGTCACTGTGACCTTTTTACCTGTGCTGGATGGTGATTTGTTGTATATGAATGCACCTGCCCATTGCCTGAACAAGTTAGTTGCCGCCTATCACAGCGCACTGAGATTTGTCACAAATTGTAAAGCACTTACACATCACTGTACACTGTATACCAAGGCATGTTTGCCATCACTTACTGTACGGAGGCTCAGTCATTGGTACACGTTTATTTATAAAGCCATGTTGGGTAAACTCCCGTATTACATCTGCTCTCTGATAACACAGAGAGTTGCAAGCAGCTATTGTCTGAGATCACTTGACGTAGCGTTGTTAGATGTGCCAAGAGCAAGGACTGTCTTAGGTAAGACAGCTTTTATGTTCGCAGCGCCACTTGCTTGGAACAGTCTACAGCTAAAACTGAAACTGAGTAATTGTATGGTATACAGCTAAAACTGAAGTAATTGTATTCCTCTGAATGTTTTTAAAGCAAGTCTAAGTGAAATGCTCTTTGAAACTATGGGTATTTGTAAATGTTGATAAGTATGTAAATGTAGCTTGTAAATACGTTGTATGATATCCTCTACTGTTTTATGTTTCATGTGGAACTTAATTGCTGCAGGTCTCCCTTGAAAAAGAGATCTATGATCTCAATGGGACTTATCTCAATAAATAAAGGTTACAAACAAACAAAGAAATCAGTCTTCCCACAAGTTTCTAGGAATCAGGTGCCACAGAAACTGACAACGTTTGTTTTTATTTCAGAACGTTCAGATTGGCGGCATACAGGCAGTTCACTTGGTGGTGTCACAAGAGGCTTGGCAAAGGTGTGCGGAAAGTTATCCCCAGCTGTGTTGTCAAAGTAATACGAGAGAAATACCCAGATCCACAAGAAAACTACACTGAATTCAGAGAGGCTGATGAAACTGACAATATGTATCCAGACTGAAATTGATGCCTATGTGAATTATCTGGTAGAAAGTTAAAGATTTTTTCCCTCCTGGAAATCTTGGTTACACCATCGACTCACTGGACATTTAATAAATATATATTAATATGAAAAACAAAATATGAAATCTTTTATTATTTGCCTCACTCTCGGGGAAATACTGCTGAATAAGGCTGGCTTTAAAAAATTGTTCGTTTGCTGTAACCCTACATACTCAAAATGTTAGGCAAATAAAATATTTTGAGTAGACAAATAAAATAAATTCCCACAAAAAATTCAATATTTTTCCATTTTTCATGCAGATTTGATCATTTTCTAAAAGAAAAATAATAATTTGCCTACCTACATGTACCTTAACCTACCATTTAATTTAGTCACTTTGGGGTTACAGCAAACAAAGAATATTTTAAGGCCAGCCAAAGTTTTCTGTGGTTCCATTCATGAACCAGAGCCTACAAATTCATGATGTAAGCTTTCCCTGACATGCATGATAAAGTTACAATAATGTGCAATCACTTTGTGATACAAAAAAGTTCAATCAAAATCTAGTCAACCCTTACATTTTTAAGACTGCCCTAAGCTATGTGTGAGAGTGGTGAACTGCTGAAAGATGTTATCCAAACATTAATGCTCAGAACTAATCAATCTTTTCATACATGCCTTCTACCATAAAATAATCAACCAGTTTTGATTCCTTTATGCTTCTACACAATGACATACCTTGTACTGTTATTAGTGTCATCACAATCTTCAGTTAATGGCAGCCCCCATAGAATTGGTAAAATTAAAATTAAAATCACTTGTAAAATTGTTTTATCAAACAATGTTTTTGCGAAACTTTCAGAATACCTATTGTTAGGCATAACATATCTGCAGAATGATTTCTGTAATTTATACCAATGAGTGAAGGCTCCCTTAAGACCTAGTCTGATTTCAACATCAAAGTGTCACTGATGACCCCTGATAACATTCTCTGAAACTCCCTAACTTCTGCAGCACATCCTGTTCTCTGGCATTTTCTGAACAAGTTAACAATACAAGATTCGAAAACAATGAATTGTCTTTCATCTGCAGTATTGTCAGGTAAAGTGAAAGCTTGAATGGGTTCGAAATCGGTACCGGTAGGACGTTCATCAGATGGGTCACACTCGCTGTCCGATTCACTTTCAGTTTCTGTTTGTGGAACAAATTCCAAATCCTTTGCGTCATCCTCCATCTCAAAACTGTCATCCAGGGTAAATATCTCCTCATCTATTTGACGTTCAGCCTCTGGTATAACGACTAGAGGACTTATGTTGCCCGGGGTGGAGATCTGTAAGAATAAGAGTGTGAAATTTGCAAAATTGGAGGACATATTTTTTTTGTGATACCTAATAAAATCCAATTGAATTCAAGAAACTCTTGATTGACTTTTGTTGATTATTTCATCGTAACTGACATCAACTGGTTGTGCATTGTGCAGCTTGATACACAAAGCATGTAGACCACAAGGGGTTAATCCAAATGTCCCACTCTCATGTCCACTATCACTCATTTTTTGTCACTCCATGCATGTTATGTACCAGAAATTCACATGGCAGTAGATACAGTACTGTTCAAAATTATTAGAACACTTGGAAAATTCATTCATATATTATTGTTAAAGTAATTTTTCGTGAAAAACCTAAAAGATTTTAAAAATCACATTTTAATGATATTTTGAAATTGTGATATTTTAATTTTGTCGCTTAAATTGTCATTTGGATGTTTAGAAGTTGTAGGTAATTTTTGGAATAAATCTCCAGACTTACCATTTGTTGAGACTGGATTTGCATGCTTGCAACATTTACAATGTGCCTCTGGTGGTCCCTCTGGCATGTACAGTATGGCACTAACAGTGCTGGGTCAGTTTCAAATTCGATTGCATCATCCAATGAATTGGTCGCAGCTTGGCCAGGGCTTGACACTGTAGTAGTCGGTGCATTGTCACTTTTAGGTGTGAGCAGGGTTTCTAACAGCTGAAATGAAAAATATAAAACCTTGTAGGGATGTTGTATCCAAAATGTCTCTCATTTTTACAAGAACATACATGAATGCCAGAATGGGACGGGGACGGGGGGCTAAAGTTGTCCCTAACTTTCAGCTGAAACTTTTACTATCATTGAAGGCAAAAGGAAAAGGGAAGCTTGTCTCACGAGTCATCAGGCCTAAGTGATGGCAATACTGACATTCCTGTCGGCTAATGTATTGTCAGGGCCCCAGCAAACATTTTAGAACATTTACTGATTTAGGCTAGAGAATTAAAGCAGTCTGGACAGTCTGAGAAACGTCGCCGGACAATTACAAAGACTAGATAATTCCAAAAGATCCCTATCTACAAAACTTCAAATTCAAATATTTTATTAATTAAAAGGCCAACTACAGGCAAACAATACAACCCCAATTTAGGCCTATTTAGTAGATACAATGATTTTGATTACTAGTTATGTATGCATGTAGCACCACCCTTGCTAGCGATTCCCTCTCTAGTTTAGCATACTCAGCCTCGTTGTCCCTGGCCCTAGAACCACGATTTTATGGGGCCGGAAAAACTGGGAACAAGTACCTGCTAGCCGGTACTACGCTATACGGACAGGCCACGAAAAACTGGCCTGGCCGCTTAAGGACGCTACAGGACGTTTACACTGGGCTATCCGCTGCAGTGGAAATGCGCCATAACATACCTTACCTTTTTCTTACTCCTAGCACTACTTCTGGTCCTCCGTCGCTTCACACTTGCAGAGGGCGATTTCTCAACTGGCTGAACTGGTGTCCTGGTCGGTGATGACACCAAAAAAGACCGATGGCACTGCATCCCCATTAAGTATTGGTTGATGAATAAATCCCATTTGAGGTTTCACCATACTCTCAGAGTAGTCGTCCGGAAACTTGAAATGTTCGCTGCATACACGCGCCTGTGGATCTTTCGGTTCGGGCCGAGCACATTTCGCTAGCCACTGCCTCCGAACGTACTTCCTACGCTTACCCGTTGGCAATAGATGGAACCGAGCATTCTGTGGATTGTTCCTATCCGAATTGTGGCAATGTTTCGCGATACAATGAGGCATATTTAAATATAATTGTGAGAGTAACTACAGTAAACAACATGCACAAAGCACATACGTCCTCGACACCATACGCACAGTTCACGTCACGTCTGGTAAAATAATACATGTGACTCGTCAAAATGGCGCCGCCCACAGGGTTGATGTTATTTCGGTAATTAATCAGCTTAAAATCACTGATAACGTCATCGGATTAAAAAAAAAAAAGAAGACTGGCAGAGACTGGTCTGTTTTATCGGATGATAATTATTTAAAAATGAGTTTCATGAGGATTCCCTCCCTTTAATCTTTTTTTGTTCTTTTTTTTTTTTCAAGAAAATTACATTTTGAAATTGTTACGTTTATTCTGGTTTGTTTTGTGTTTGTATCTTTGATTTTAAATTTATTTATTTATT